>NC_056739.1:1776478010-1776778010 GCF_019279795.1 Protopterus annectens | reverse complement strand
CACTCCTCTGATTTCTGGAGTAGAATCGTTGAGGAGTGGAGTGTCTGACACCAACAGCAGACAGGGTCTTGCCATCTTGTTTACACCTTGCCAGCGTATCTTTAACTTTAGGGCCAAACAAAGAAGATGCCTCGATGGGGGCGTTCTTGAAGGAAGCCTTAAAGGAGTCTGCAAAGTCATAAAAGTGCAGCCAGGCATGTTGTTTGGTGACTGTACCCGTGCCTGCCGGTCTAGCCGCTCCTTCTGTTGCGTGAGAAATAAGACGCATGGAAGAATTGGCTATCTGAGAATCTACATTGTCACGGACCTCGTCAGAAACAGCTCCTGCCAAGGTTTTAGAGAGTTAGTTGATAAGATCCCTATGGAGCCTCGTAAAGTGTGCCAAATAGTTCAAAGACCTCATGGCGATGGTCGATGAAGCAAACACATGCTTCCCTAGTCTGTCTATTGCCCGGGACTCCTTGTTGGGTGGATGGACAGTTTGGCTCTCTTCTGGCAAGTCTTTCTTGGTTGCAGCCGCCACCACCATGGCATCTACTGGAAGAACTCATGACCAATGGGGATGCTCACCTGGGGGAGATAAGATTTTATCAAGCCTCCGTGGTACCACTTCTAGGGTGTCAGGAGCCTTCTATGCATGCTGGACGATGAGCTGGACAAGCTCATTGCCCGATGGGGTAACCCAGGAGGTAGGGGGCTGGGCAGGAAAGGCCTGCAGGAATACAGATTCGTCTGAGGAAGAATTAGAGGACTTCTCAGTCACTTCTCTGTCTAAGGATCTCGAGGATGTCACCAAAGGATACCTCATCAGAGCATGATGGTGGGGATCCTTCCCCCTCATCAAAGTCTGTATCTTCAGTCAAACACTCCTCAGTGGAGTCCATGTGCTTCCTCTTGCATGAAGTTTTGCGGGTTACTTCCTCAGTGGGAGGTTTCGGGGAAGACTGCAAAGAGGGGGTCTCTTGAGGGGGAGGAACCTTAGGCCCTTGTGCCCGGTGTTCGGCGGTTGTGGCTTGTGAGAGTTGCAGCACAAATGGGGGGAGAGGACTCTGACATGAGGGGTTTGCCAGAGGAGGCAAGCGCTCTCTCCATGGCCTGGAAGGCCGGCCCGCCCAAGGAGGGATGGGAGCACAGAATCAAGCACGACAGCCTCGGAACCTGGGTCATATCCCACCCCGATGAGCCGACCCACAGACTAGGAGTCTCAAGAGGACTGTGAAGCGTGAGAGAGGGAGGATTGCTGGAGGGTGCCATAGAAAAAAAATCGGCATGGAACCAAGAATGCCCTACCCTACGGCACAGCCACTGGCCTGAGAAGAGCCCGATGCCCAGTGCATCAAGGGCCACAAGGATGACTCCGGCTCCAAAGTGAGATCAACTATTGGGGTTGGAGGGAGGGAAGCTGCTGTCAGAGTAATAGGCTTCGATACTTGGGTGGAAGTCGAAAGAGGAGAGTACTTTGGAGTTTGAGGAGATATACGTTGACCTGAAGGAGATACATAGGTTTCAACGGTTGAGAGATACCTCTGGCCACAAGCAACTGGTCAACAAGCCACAACACATCTTGCTCAGAGAGGCTCCTGGTCAATCTCACAGAGAAACCTGAGGGTGATTCTGGCCTTTCTAGAAAAGGACTATATTGGCTACCAACGAATGGATTCAAGGAAGGAGAGTATTTGGTCCTTGCTAATTCGAGAGGTGCAGAGCCTGTAACCGAGGATGTCTGCACCGAAAAGAATGGTGTAGAAGGTGTCTGCACCATAAAAGCAAGTATCTGCACCGATGGGTATGGTGCCGTCAAGGAAGGTGTCTGCACCGGTAACAATGACGATGCGGAAAAGGACTGCACCGAAGAGCATGTCGGTGCAGAAAGTGGCTGCACCGTGGAGGACATCATACTTGGGGCCAAAGGGGAATGCACCAACAGTGCCGAAGGAGACTGTACCTGCATGGACAGTGCCGGTAAGGGCTGCGATGGAACTGTCAGAGCCATAAATGTCTGGACCAGAAACTCCAGTGCTGGTGTCGATAAGGAGGACATGGCTACAGCAAGAATCAACTGGGGTGGTGCTGTGCCTGTAGTCAAAAGGGTCACAGGTGGCAGCGCCGAAGTAGTAGTCATTTTCACCTTCTTATGAGTCGACTCCCTGCGACCTCCAGAGGGAGATGAAGTGAGGGACCTTGATGAGGAAGAGGAAGAATGCCTCTTACGGGGTTTAGCAGGAGGGGGTGAGCCCTCCGACCCAGAGATAGCCTCAGAGAAAGGAGATTTGAGAAGACCTTTCAAGATTAACTTGTTCTTTCTCTCGTTAAGAGTCCTGGTTGAAAAATTTTTAAAAATCCCAAACAGGGGATCCACAGTAAGGTGGGAGACATTCAAACAATAGACACATAAGTCATGGCCATCGGAAAGCGGTAACTTATGGCCGCAATCCTTACACTGTTTAAAACCAACACTACTTTTCTTATCCAACATAATGATGTGGAGAAGAACAACAGTATCAAGAAGAAGAAAGGCTGCCCAAAAGGGTAAGAAGAGAGAAGGAAGAAGGATTACCAACAATGGTATTGAAGAATTACCTCAAGGTAAGAAAAAGGGTAATAAAGGGAAATAGACTAAAGGGAGAGAGTCTTAAGGATATGATAGGATAGGAGAATAATACAAGAAAATTTTGAAAAACTTTAAAGTAGAAATATTTACTTAGCTGAAGAGAGTGGCTTGACACGGCTGTACGGCAATGCGGCAAACAAGATCTGAGGTAACAGGGTGTATAGCATTCTGGGTAGGACCTTGGCTCGAGAGTTTTTGGCTGACGTGAGCTTGATTTATGGCCGGCTCAGTTCCGTGGACGGAACCGATAACCCATCAGTAAGGAATGAACAAAGATTAACAACATCAGATCACTCTTTTCTCCTACCTTAAGAGTCTTGCCCATTTTCCAAAGATGACTTAACTGCTCCTTCTGCTAAAATGTTTGTACTTTTACCACAATTAGTCTTGGAGAATAGGAAGATATTATTTACTTTATTTATTAGCATTTGTTTACCAGGAAAGTCCAGCTGAGCACAGGTGCCCTTTTTCATCAGAGGCCCAGACAGAAAACCTTAACAATTTTAATGAAATCAATATTTACAATAACAAATATACTGCATTTCCAGTGAATACATAGCATAGAATAATACTCAGTATACTAAAATTTGTATTGATATTCACAAACATTAACACACAAGCATTGTATTGAGAATTTACAGATAGAATAGTGGTGTATAAAACAGGTAGAAGTAATTTAACACATATATTTGAGTGATGCCTTAGAGGGAATAAGCAAGTTTGATGGACTATTAATTTGGTTGTGCTAATTAGAAGTAGGTATAGTAGTACTACAATAAACTGAAATATTAAAAGGGAATAAGCATGTTAACTGATTTAGTGATTTAAAGGGAGGTATAAGCAAGTAATGAAAAATGTTAGGAGAAGTTGTGTCCCAGATGAGGAGAAGGAATGGACCCAGGAGGAAGAGAGGAATTGTTTTAGTAATGGCTTGAAAAGAAGTTATGAGATAGACTTGACTGACACTATTGGAATAGTGACTAACTCCAGCAGCCCTGTGTGGTTTGTAGATGTTAAGCAGTTATCATTTGACTCAAATGAGACAGTTTGGTAGATAAAACTGGAATATGGGGATAAATGCTGGGCAGACAAATGTGGTACAGATGATTTTCTGGGTTAAAATGAGATGGATATAAGATAGGTGGTAAGAAAGTCGATCCAGTTATGTGCTTTTAGTGCTAAACAGTGATAGGTCTGGTAAGTTTTTTTTTGTAAGCAAGTAAGGCAACTTCACTGTAGTATTGTTCAAGTTTAGAACTAAGTGAGGCTTCTAGGCTGGTCATGGTAGGGGCTCCATACAGAAGAGAGGATAAGATGTAAGTGGTAGTTACATTTACTATACATTGGCAGAGTTTGTAAGGAATTCTTAACTCTAAGAAGGGTACCAAGTTTTTGATGGGTTTTCTTGTTGTTGTGGATATGTAAATCAAATTTAAAATTTTCGTTGATTGTCATGCTAAGTAGTTTTTTATGTAAGGTAACTTCAATCATGGTATTATTTAAGGACGAAATTTTTAATTTTTTTCATAGAAATGGGATTTTGGAAAAAAGAGAAGTAATTTATTAGCAGCCGATTATCCTGCAGACAACTTTCAACAGAGTTAAAGGCTTCTTGAGTAATGCTCTAAAGATGTATGAGGTTTTCTGAAGTGCATATTATGGTAGAATCATCAATGTATTGTATGAGGGAAGCTTGCTGAGAGGATTTATGTAGATTGTTAGTGAATATCTTGACGAGCAGAAGGCCAAGAATGGAGCCATGTGGCACAGCAGTACTGACAGGAAGGAAGGGGCAAAAGGTAGAGAGACATTTAACAGACTGGTATCTATTGGTTAAGTAGCAGTTAAACCACAGTAGTAGAATTGTGATAGCCGTAGTGAAGACAGTTAAAGGAGATTTTGGTGAGAGATGTTAACAAAGGAGTTTTTGGTGACAGACTAAATCAAAAGCTTTAGAAAGAGCGCTGAACACATAGGGAATGAGTATGTCTTTGTCTTTGGCTTTGTTAATATATCTGTGAAGATTAATAAGGCCATGGTAGTGCTACGGGGTCTATATTACCTTAGCGAATGCTCATTCATCGAACCATAAAGGTCAAAACCACTAAAAAGCGAAGACACGGAACAGCAATTTTTTTCCCAGGAAAAAAATCGTTGCTCCACAAAAAAAAAAAAAAACAAACAAAATGAAGTGGGGGGATTTGCCCCCACACACCCCAATGTGGGGGGCTGTGCCCCCCACACCCTCCCCCACTTAAATATACCAACTCTGAGATCACACCATAGTGGAGGAAATGGCAAAGTCCCGAAGACAGTCGACCAATTCTTTTCCCTGGGGAAAACAATCGCCATTCCGTGTCTTCCCTCTTTAGTGGTTTCGACGTTTTTGGTTGGATGAAAGAGCATTCACTCTTTTCATTGTTCAGTAAGGTAATACAGACCCGTGCTATGGGCAGGTCTAAAACACATGCTGTGTGGGGTAGCCATCCCTGAAGAAAGTCTTCAAGTAGCTTGTGAATGCATTTTGCCAAAAGTCTTGACAAAGTGGATAATATGGCAATAGGTCTAAAATTGTCTATATCTGATGAGTTCCCTCCTTTGAAGAAGATTTTTTTCACCTATAGAAGGACTGTATGATTCCTTAATAGATCTATTAATTAGGACAAACATATAATAGGGTATTGAACTGGCAGATAGCTTAAAGTATTCTGTTGGGAGATTATCTGTAGAAGGAGAACATGATTTCAGTTTAAGAAGTAGCAATTTGATGTAGGAAGTCTGGATTGGTTTTATGGTGAAACAGGGTGTTTGCTGTCTGAAGAGAAGGCATGTCAGGATTGTCAGGTGGAAAATCTTTAGTAAGGGCATTAATGCTTTCTATAAAATGTGTGTTAAATTGAGTAGCTATTTCATAGGGAGTGTTATATGGGCAGAATTAGAAATGATGGTTGCACATTATGGCAAACATGTACATGGTTTGATCTCTCTCTAGCTGTATGCTTTCCCGGGGTATATTTGTCCAGTTACTCATCTGCTCCACCATGAATCTTTTACAGTATTTTCCTTGAACTCTATCAAGAAAATTTGTGAATCTTAACTTTTCCCATCTCTCCCTATCCTCTATTTCAAGTATTTTTTATTTCCTCTTGTACCACATTCCTTTCTGTCAGATGCACTGTATGCTAACTTTCTACTTTCTGTAATGCTCTCATATTATCCAAATGAACTGATAGGTCTTATTCCACTTCTGGAGTCTTTTGTCCATTTTCTTTATATATTCTGCAATGATTCACTCATGTCACCACTTCTGTATACATTTTAATACAATTTTCTTGCAATTCATCCATTCCTCTTGGTCCTTTCTGCCTTGCCTTTAGTGCTTCGTTTCACAGGTTTCTGCTTTGGATTTCGATGCCTCCTCCTCTCACTTCTATAGGCTGTTTTATCCTCCTCTTTTTATCTCTTATCAATTAGACTGCTCAGGCACTCTATGTGCATGTCATCAATAACTTCATTATATGCAGAAATGGCTTTTAACTACTTTTATTTTATCTCAGACAGAACAGTGCAAAACCCCAGTTGTTTAGCTCTGGGCCATACTGCAAGTCCTGGGCTGAATGTTTCTTAGTAAATGTTTACAAGTAATGGGGATAGTGGATGTCCATCACCACTTGATGGAGGAGTATCAGTCTCTGTGGTTTCAATCAACTGCTAGACTGGATATACTTTTCTGTACTAAGAAGCATAGCAATTTGTTGGACAGATTGAAATACTGTCCTAGGTTATCAATCACTCCTCCTTTGCTCTTGTGTGTGTGTGTGTGTTTTTTTTTTCAAATTTAAATATTCATTGGAGGGCAAACCTGTATCTTTGTAAGTGGGAATCTGAAAGGGCTTTGTTAGATGTTTTTGTCAAATGTAAATCAGGTAAAGGTTATCTGATCAGGATTCACTGACAACAGTGTGATGACATTAAAAAATCAGGATATTTAAGGTTATGTTAGTGTGTGCCAGCTGAGGGTGAATAGGAGGCTTCAGCTGCAGCAAAAAAAGTCTCCTTGGTCTGCAGCAGATGGCCCTTGAAGGATTTTGGTGTAAAAAAAGGAGCTTGAGGAATATGAAAATTATATTAACAAGAATGTTGGACTATAAGGTAGATAAAGTTAAGCCTACAATAAAGTTTCTTCACTTTTACTCCTCTATCTAATCAGAGATACTTGGTGTTTAGGGGCCCAATACATATTCTCAGGGTTTTATTTTGGGGAGGGGGGCTACTCCTCACTTTATTTGGGGTCTCATCAGTATAATGGAGTACTTGATAAAGTCACTGGCAATTTGTCAAACCACAGTCTTCCCCAAATTTCTATAGAAAACATATGTTCCCTCATTAAAGACATAATAACAAAGGAAGAATTGGAGTCAGCTTATCAGGAGATTGTCAGGAGTAAAATCTCTGGGACTGGATGCTATTCCACTGAAATTTGCCTGCAGTTTACAGAACTGTTCTATACATTCTTTTTGTCATTGCTCAACAATATCCTGGAAGTAGTGGTCCTCCGTTCTCCTGGAAGGAGGCAGTAGGGATGGCTATTCCAAAGTCAGAAAAAGATACTACAGTTCCTGTCACTATCATATCTTGAGCTTCAGTCACGATTGCAAGATCTGTATGATAATTCTGGTTAAAGGAAGAATGTATTCTCCATTCACATCTAAACCTAAATAAACAAGATTCATAAGGGCAGAGGAATGGCAGAAAACCTTGTTAGAACAGTGAGAAATTTGGAGGTGGCCAACAAGCATAATCAAAGGTTAGCATGTTTGAGCTCTGACGCAAAAAAGCCTTAATTTGTTTGTTCAAGTAAGTTTGCCACAGAAGTTTGCCTTCTTGTTGCAACCCCTGTATGGAGGCTCATTGGCTAGAATAGGTACTAAACTATCAGACTCTCTTCAGATCAGTAGTGGGATGAGGCAGAGTTTCCTAATGCCTTCTCTGTTCTTCACAATGTACACTGAGCTCTTGGCCAAATCACTGAAAAAAGGGGAGAGAAGGATTACAAGTTATCACTTTTTGTGGATGACTTACTTCTGTACAAGACTAACCAGCGAGGGACCTGGAAACATATTGCAGACTCTAAAATTATTCGGAGAACTATGTGGTTATACAATAAATGCAGGGAAGACAAATGTAGTTGAAATTAATTACTGAAGCTCTTCAAGAAGCTCTGACTGGACACACTTTCCTGGAAAGGACAACTCTTTTACTTATCTAGGGATAAAGCTACGGCCTACTTTAGATGTGACTATTTGTTTGAAATATGATGAATTCTTGCATAAAGTTACTGGTCAAATGGCTAAGTGAGAACAATTAATCTTAGATTTTCATCAGAAAGTACAAGCTTGGGGCGTGGCCAAGGATGAACACAGGATAGCAGCAGATTTCTTTAGCTCCACCAACTTAACTGCACTGACAGGAAATAATTACTTTAAAAATCAACTAATGAAATAATTTTCTTTCTAAATACGTTTGGAATATCAGTCTCTTGAATAATATCTAAAAAAGAAAGAAAATTTCAATAATTTTCCTGTCAGAAATCATCTTGGAAATTTCTCTTTCATCACCTCTGTTCAAAATGAGTTCCAGTAAGGCAAACAGGATTCCAGCATCAAGAAAGAGCTTCAGTCTCTGATATCTACTATTCAGCAACTAACAACCAAAATGGACAAACTGGATACTAAAATTGATAACTTCATAGAAAAACTACAAAACAAATGGATTTGTTACATCAAGACTTGCAACAACAGAAGGCTCAGATTACAGGCATAGAAGAGACTGTTAATGATATGGAGAACAGAATCCAGGAAGAAGAAATTAACATTGAGTTTTTGCTGAAGCAGAACACACACCTACAATCCAAACTTGATGACCTGGAAAACAGATCTAGACGCAATAATATTAGGATTTTTGGACTGCCAGAAAATATAGAAGGTAACATTACTTCCTTTTTAAATACTTGGCTTCCCAAAATTTTAGACTTGTCAGAAGCATTTTCTTTTGGTATTGAAAGAGCCCATAGGCCCTTATCTAATTTTAACTCTAACAAAAAGTATCCTAGATCAGTTATAGTAAGATTTTTATCATCTTATGACAAGGAGATGGTATTAAAATCTGCATGGGCTAAACAACCTATTAAAATTAATGAGGCAACTGTGCGTTTTGACAATGACTATTCTTCCTTGGTAATAACTAAACGAAAAGTTTTTTTGCCATTAATAAGAGAGCTTAAGAAAGCACAGTTCAAAACTTACCTTTTATTTCCTGCCAAACTAAAAATCTTTTTACCTGATGTCCCTAGAATTTTTGAAGACTTGGACTCTGCTTTGCTGTATATTAAAAAAAATAAGATATTAGATAAAATAGAAGATATGGAATGGGCAAGTCCTTCGTTAAAGAGGATGGCAACAGGAACTTCTTGGAAGACTTCACAGAAGCAAAAAAGACTAAAAAACAAATGACATGTTCTATATATTTTTTTTCTCTTTCTTTCCTTCTCTCTTAATCTCTTCAAATACAGTTACTGCATCTCCAGAAAGCCACAGATATTTTAAAGATTTATTCAAAGTTATTTTTCTGTGTGCAAAGAACTGTTTTTGTTTCATAAATAGTCAAACTCTCTGAGGAACAAATAACATGTTATCAATCAACTTGTTTCTCTTTGTGATAAAGAGACCTAAGGTTAGTAATTTGATACATTTTCTTTCTCTTCTTGTTTTAAATAATGGCATTCTTTATAAACTATGCATTTAGTGAGGGGTGGGGGAGGGCAAGGAGAGAAGTATGATGTAAAATATGGAAAAAGTGAAATAATAACTTATTAGTTCTTTAAAACTATATATGCTGTTTAAACACTGTTGCTAAATATTATATCATGACTTTATTGCTTATACATGATTACAAATAATATGTCATGATATAATTGCAAATAATTAGAACTAAAATAGTTGTAAGTAATATGTTTCATGTTTAACTTTATTAATACAAACAGCAAGTAATATTTCTTTGTAGATACTCTTTGTAGCTTCCTTTTTTCTTTCTTCTCTCTCTCTCTCTCTCTCTTTTTTTCTCTCTCTCTCTCTTATAAGTACAGTTATATGCTTCTGATAATACTGATATATGTATATAATAAGATTTGTATGAGAAAATGAAATGGGGCATATAAAAATAAGTTGTATAATATGTTAAATAACTGTAGGCTTGGTTTCACTGTCATAGAGACTGTAATGACTTGTAAAATACTTTGCGAAGGTTTTGCACTGTTTAGTTTCATTTGTATTACTAAATGAATGTCAGTCACTTGTATTTACTAAAATTCCCGCCAGAATGTTAAGGGAGACAATTTGGGATGTGGGTTACCTCGTGAATAGTGTCCTCGAGTTGTTTTAAAAGCTTCAACACTCAGAATACACGCAGAGAAGCTGAATGCAGTCATTTTGAACTTTGACCCCTGATTTCACACTGACACATCACAGATTCAAGAAGAACACTGTTCCAGGAAGTAGAACTGCTGTAAATGCGACTTTGTGATGAAAAAAAACTTTATGACATCTAAATGTGAGTTATTCTTTATAACAACTTACTTATTTAAGATGTAATTTATAAAATATGAAAGTTATAATGATTTTAAATGATTCAGTATGCCATAGTAAGCAAGTGAGATATTTTAGAAGGCATAGAAGGTAAAACATATATACACATGTTTTTGAAAGCTTACATGATTGCAACATATTATTGTATATAAATACTTATGATTTAAACATATATAATGTTATAAATCATTTGACTTATCTAATTGACAAGCACAAGTATCATTATGATTATATCTTAGAAGAAACTGTGACATATTTTAAAGCAGCAGTTCAGATATATAAAATACAGATGGCTTTCTTCACAATGATTTATGTATAACTAGGAATTTACATTGCTGTGCAGTATGACTTGTAAACATATGTATGAGTATAAATATTTTATTTACTGGCAATAATAAGTATGAGAAGAAAGCTTTGGTGCAAGTAATTTAAAGTTTTTAAAACTGTTAACTGCATTTCTATGGCAGAAAGTAGGAATACCCTAATATATGTAATGTCTGAACCATTATAGCCTAAGTTATTGAATCCAAATGAACATAAGAACTTATTTTTACAAACTTTTAATAAACTAATATATAGATATGCCCCCTTTTTTTTTCTCTCTTCTCGGTTCCCATTATCAAGTTTATTAGAATGCTATTTTGATTATGAGTGTATTTTACAAAATAGATGTACATAGTAATATGAGCTGTTTCTAAATGTTCTTATTTGTTTATATGAAGCTGATTTATAAATTGTTTAGCTTTGTCTTACTAGATAATCTAATTAAATGAGGTTAACTTTAGTTAATAATAGTTAGTATTGAATTGATATGGTGGCAGCTGAGGTACTGCTGCTTAGGATAGGGGGATAACTTGAGTGGTATGTGCTACTCAAAGTTGGAGTTCTTAACTCCAGGCTGGGTGCAATGTTTAATCCTAATATTATGTTCACCTGTTTATTGTTGTTTGTATATAGTTCTGACATCCACAACACATTTTATAAACGTATTGTCACTACAAATAAAAGTGAAGCTTATACAAAATCCCATAAGATTTTCAATAAATACAGCTATAATTAATGGTACACCTAAAGGAGGAGGTATAATATCATTTATTTTGTTAATTGTTATTCTGATTATATGTTTTATATGTTTATAAAAGCTAAATGATTTCTCTAAAAAGAATTTCTTTAAACATTAATGGACTGAATAACCCATGTAAAAGGGCAAGTTTAATGAGATACATTAATTTGCATAGGGCCAACTTAGTATTCCTTCAAGAAACACATCTCCTGAAAAAGGATATTGATAAATTAGCCACTAATAAATATACAGTCTTAGTTAGTTCAGAACACACTCAGAAAAAAAGAGGAGTGGCTATTTTATGGAATAAAAGTATGCCCATACCTAAAACTATTAAGTCTTATAAAGATGATAAAGGAATGTTTTGTATGGTTACAATACAGATTAATGGAAAGACATATACATTAATCAATGTATATTGGATACCAGGAATTGGCATTAATACAGTGAAACACCATCTCAATAAGATCATATCATTTTCTATAGGAGATATTATTTTAGCAGGTGACTTTAATTGTATCCTACATGAAAAAGATACTACTACTATAGGAAAAAGGAAAATTACATCTAATGCAAAACATTTAAAGGATTTTGTTAATTTATATCATTTGAATGATATTAATAATCAGATAGATTCAAAATCATTACCATACACTTTTTTTCTAACAGATATAAAACTTAATCAAAAATAGATAGAGTCTTTATTTCTAACCAGATGGTTACAGACTTAATTAATTCTAAAATCATTTTGTGTCCTATATCAGATCATAATTCAATTGTCTTTGAGTTTATGATAAAAAGTACTTACAATGTTCGGATAAAAAGGATACCAGCATACTTAACTCAACTAAAAGACTATAAAGATTATATACTTTCAGAAGTGCAACATTTTTTAGACTTAAACAATACACCTGAAGTCTCCATTGTTTATGTTTGGGATGCTTTAAAATCATATTTATATGGACAAAGTATCAGATGGTATAATAATAAAAGGAAATCTTTGGACAAGGAATTACTAGATATTCAAAGCAAATTAGACTCATACAAACATTATAATAAAGAAAATATTATGGACAAAAAGTCATTGAAGAAATAAATAAATTAAATGAGAAATACAAAGAAATTTTAACTCATAAAGTTAAAATAACATTAGAGAAATATAAGTTTTTGTCTTACTCAATAAGTCCCAAATACTTACATAGACTTAAAAATAAAACAAAAAGGTTGAATAAACAAAATCATATCAAAGAAATTTTCTCTCCAAGGAAAAAGAAGAATGTTTCTAGTTTACCAGAAATATTAGATGAATTTAGAAATCACTTTCACAAAATTAATCATAATAACATTAACATGGAGCCTAAAGATAAAATAAAGAAATTTATAACTACAAACATGAACAAAAACTTAATAAACAACAGACTAAACTAATGGATAAAAATATTTCATATACAGAGGTTATTACACAAATAAACAAGCTTAAATCAAACAAAGCACCAGGTAATGATGGTATTATACCAGAGATCTATAAAATTCTTCCCAAAAGTACTTACTCATTAATACATAAGGTTTTTATTTTGGCCCAAAATGAGTTAACAACTCCCCATCTTGGCAATACACATTTATTTCACCAATTTTAAAACCCAATAAAGACCCAACCAGATGCACTTCATATAGACCTATTTCATTACTTAATGTTGACTATAAAATGTTTATGAGTATTTTTGCTGATAGATTAAAGACAATCATCCCAGGCATTATAGATATAGACCAGACTGGCTTTATTGTAAATAGAAATACTTTTGATAATATAAGGAGAACTTTAACGTTAATTGATTTTGCAAATAGGAAAAAGAAAGATTTAACACTTATTAGTCTCGATATAAGTTCAGCATTTGATTCAGTAAGTTGGGACTACTTGTTTATCTTACTGAAGTGCACAAACTTCTCAGATGCATTTGTAAATCTAATTGAACATCTATATAAAGGAGCATTGGCTTACATTAAGATAGGAACATATGTCTCACAAAAAATACCCATTTTAAAAGGTACAAAACAAGGGTGTCCACTCTCTCCACTATTATTTACTTTAATAATGGAGCCTTGGGCTAATTTGATCAGAAACAGTACTGATATAGAAGGATTTGATATAGACGAAAATACAATATCTAAAATTCAACTTTTTGCAGATGATGTTCTAATCACATCAGCTGGATCTAACTCTTCTATGCAGTCCTTATTTGATAAAATGATGAATTTTAAAAATATCTCTGGTTTAATATTCAATGAAGAAAAAACTAAAATATTACCAATATACACACGAAAAAATGTCCTCATTAATGATTTTAACAAATATATACCCAACTCAGGTCAGATAACTTACTTAGGTATAATATTAACTAAAGATATCAAATCTATTATACATAATAATTATAGTACATGTCTTCTTAATATACAAAATATTTTCAATAGCTGGAACAATATGTTTTTTACCATGGAAGAGAGACTCACAATTATTAAAATGATAGTATTTCCTAAGATATTATACTTAATACAATCAATAATACTCCCACCTACAAAAATAATTATTAAGAAATTGAATTCACTAATGTTAAATTTCTTATGGGCACCTAATAGACCTAGGATTGCATTAAAGAAACATACTAATAGCTGGTCTCAAGGGGGCATTTCATTTCCAGACTTTAATTTATATACTATCTCTTCTATTATAAAAGTTATTACTTTGTTAATAGATCAGTCATATGTTGCAAGATGGAAAGATTACTGGGAACTAATTAGCATTCACTTCATGAAAATCTCTTTAATACATAAAAATATTATTGTAAATAACCCATGTTATGGTTACTAAAATAATTTTGTACTTCATCCATTACACCAAAATATGTAGTTAGTTACCCATTAAACATTATTATCAGTTATCGTAATTTTATATTCATGCATCCTAAGTATAAGGAATGGAATTTTATTCTATTCCCTATAATGTATACACAAGGTATGCTTTTGTCAACCACCTCTGAAAGAACTCTTTTAGTCACAGAGAATGATCTAAAGTATTGGTATCAGTTGCCGTCTGATAATAAAGTAAAAAATTTAGACTTCTTAAAGCAAGAATTTGATTTGAGAGAAACATGTTGGTTAAAAATTCAGACTTTTAGACAACATCTTATTAATAAAATTGATTTAATGTCTTTAACAGTTAAAGAATCTGTTCCAATACTGATTGATTACTTGATATTAAATTTACAACATACAGTTTCTGGCAAAGGTAAGCTCTCATACATACATAAAATTATCAGAGAAGAAACTCATTACAGTTCAGATACCTATTGGAAATATTTCATTTCCATTAATGGTGAATCACCAAAACAACAAGATAAACAATATATATTGGAATCTGCTTATAAAACTACTTCTTCCATTAATTGGAGACTTTTTACTTGGAAATTTTTACATAGATCCTTATATACACCTTTAATGATGAATAAAATAAATAATAAAGACAACTTATGTAAAATATGTAATGTAGAAATAAATGCTGATTGGGCACATATGTTTTATGACTGTATAAAATTGATAGATAAAAAAAACAGATAGAAGACCACCACGATGCTGTAAAATCTTCCTTTATTAGAACAGAACAAGATGGATACGCGCTTTCGCGTACCAACCCAGTACGCTTCTTCAGATCAATTTTTACATTGAAAAAGCACTTCTTTTATACAAAAGACATCAAGCTTAACAAGTGTCAATTAACTAAATAAGTCAATAATTCAATTAAAATGGCTAAAGACAGCTAAAAGGTGTATAGCTCCGTGAGCATAAACTGCGTGTTCAGCAAGGAATTATTTACTTGATCCTGTTATAATATATAAATCAAGTTAAATCAGGATCAATATGTAAAAATATGTATAAAGGACTCTCAAAAATATATAAATAAATAAACCTATGTAGTTTATTTAAAATTGCAGAAAGCATAAATATATGGTATATGATAAAAAATGTTAAAAGAGTATATATATAATATAAATATTCATTTAAACCAGTAAATCAAGATATGTGCTTTTAGCTACCAAAAACAATATATTAATTCCAAAAAAATACCATAAGAACCTTTTAGAAGCAAGTCTCAAAAAGTGAAGCAAAATATATATGTCTATATCTGAATCAAACATAAGAACAATAAATTCATTATTGTAATAGTTCATAGTAAACTGAATATACATAGGCTTCTATATTAGGTGACAATACGGAATGAGACCATTTTCATATAAAATAAAAAATGTGAATACATATGTATAAAAACAATAAGAAATATGAATAATGAAAAATTAAAGGTTAAAATATTAGATCTATCACTAATATAAGATATATATATTTGATAAGCTAATAAAATGTTGAAATAACAATAGCTAATATATCAATTGATAGATTAAACATTTAAGTGATATGCATTTCAGAAGAACCATTCTGTAAAGTATTAACTCACTATTAAAACATTATGTACAATATCAAAAAATGAAGTCATGAAATATATCATGTGATAAATTATACAATATAGAAATATAATGTATATAAATTATTAAATAAGAAATATGAGTTAAAAATTCGTATCTAAAGCATATGTGTATGTATATATCACATTGTACAATACCTACAGATTATAAATCAGGGGACACTATAAAATCCCATATATTAAAAATATATATGTTAGGTATTTATTTCAAACTACGTTTCTTAAGTGTAGATCTTATACTAATGTATTGATTGAGGCCAGGTGGGTGTTGTGCTTTAAAGCGTAGTATCCAAGATAGTTCTACATTTTCCAATTCATTGAATATATCACCTCTGCGTATATTGGGTTTGGTGACCTGTAGTATCCTAAACCTAAAAGTGTGTCCAACATTGTCCTTTATATGTTTAAATAATGCATTCTTTACATCATTCTTTTTTATGTCGTGTAAATGATTATAAATTCTCTCTTATTCATATTTCTTATTGTTTTTATACATATGTATTCACATTTTTTATTTTATATGAAAATGGTCTCATTCCTTATTGTCACCTAATATAGAAGCCTATGTATATTCAGTTTACTATGAACTATTACAATAATGAATTTATTGTTCTTATGTTTGATTCAGATATAGACATATATATTTTGCTTCACTTTTTGAGACTTGCTTCTAAAAGGTTCTTATGGTATTTTTTGGAATTAATATATTGTTTTTGGTAGCTAAAAGCATATCTTGATTTACTGGTTTAAATGAATATTTATATTATATATACTCTTTAACATTTTTATCATACACCATATATTTATGCTTTCTGCAATTTTAAATAAACTACATAGGTTTATTTATTTATATATTTTGCTTAGTCCTTTATATTTTTACATATTGATCCCATTTTTTTCTCTTCTTGTTTTAAATAATGGCATTCTTTATAAACTATGCATTTAGTGAGGGTGGGGAGGGCAGGAGAAGTATGATGTAAAATATGGAAAAAGTGAAATAATAACTTATTAGTTCTTTAAAACTATATATGCTGTTTAAACACTGTTGCTAAATATTATATCATGACTTTATTGCTTATACATGATTACAAATAATATGTCATGATATAATTGCAAATAATTAGAACTAAAATAGTTGTAAGTAATATGTTTCATGTTTAACTTTATTAATACAAACAGCAAGTAATATTTCTTTGTAGATACTCTTTGTAGCTTCCTTTTTTTTCTTTCTTCTCTCTCTCTCTCTCTCTCTTTTTCTCTCTCTCTCTCTCTCTTATAAGTACAGTTATATGCTTCTGATAATACTGATATATGTATATAATAAGATTTGTATGAGAAAATGAAATGGGGCATATAAAAATAAGTTGTATAATATGTTAAATAACTGTAGGCTTGGTTTCACTGTCATAGAGACTGTAATGACTTGTAAAATACTGTGTGAAGGTTTTGCACTGTTTAGTTTCATTTGTATTACTAAATGAATGCCAGTCACTTGTATTTACTAAAATTCCGCCAGAATGTTAAGGGAGACAATTTGGGATGTGGGTAACCTCGTGAATAGTGTCCTCGAGTTGTTTTAAAAGCTTCAACACTCAGAATACACGAGAGAAGCTGAATGCAGTCATTTTGAACTTTGACCCCTGATTTCACACTGACATACAGATTCAAGAAGAACACTGTTCCAGGAAGTAGAACTGCTGTAAATGCGACTTTGTGATGAAAAAAACTTTATGACATCTAAATGTGAGTTATTCTTTATAACAACTTACTTATTTAAGATGTAATTTTAAATATGAAAGTTATAATGATTTTAAATGATTCAGTATGCCATAGTAAGCAAGTGAGATATTTTAGAAGGCATAGAAGGTAAAACATATATACACATGTTTTTGAAAGCTTACATGATTGCAACATATTATTGTATATAAATACTTATGATTTAAACATATATAATGTTATAAATCATTTGACTTATCTAATTGACAAGCACAATATCATTATGATTATATTTAGAAGAAACTTAAAATTTTTAAAACAGCAGTTAGAATATAAAATACAGATGGCTTTCTTACAATGATTTATGTATAAAGGAATTTACATTCTGTGCAGTATGTTGTAAACATATGAGTATAAATATTTTTTTATGAATAATAATTGAGAAAGCTTTGGTCAATAATTTAAATTTTAAAACTTTAACTGCATTTCTATGGAGAAGGTAGGAATACCCTAATATATGTAATGTCTGAACCATTATAGCCTAAGTTATTGAATCCAAATGAACATAAGAACTTATTTTTACAAACTTTTAATAAACTAATATATAGATACTTTTTTTTTTCTCTTCTCGGTTCCCATTATCAAGTTTATTAGAATGCTATTTTGATTATGAGTGTATTTTACAAAATAGATGTACATAGTAATATGAGCTGTTTCTAAATGTTCTTATTTGTTTATATGAAGCTGATTTATAAATTGTTTAGCTTTGTCTTACTAGATAATCTAATTAAATGAGGTTAACTTTAGTTAATAATAGTTAGTATTAATTGATATGGTGGCAGCTGAGGTACTGCTGCTTAGGATAGGGGAATAACTTGAGTGGTATGTGCTACTCAAAGTTGGAGTTCTTAACTCAGGCTGGGTGCAATGTTTAATCCTTAATATTATGTTCATCCTGTTTATTGTTGTTTATATAGTTCTGACATCCACACATTTTATAAACTCGTTGTCACTACAAATACAAGTTAAGCTTATACAAAATCCCATAAGTTTTTCAATAAATACTGCTATAATTAATAGCACACCTAAAGGAGGTATAATATCACTTATTTTGTTAATTGTTATTCTGATTATATGTTTTATATGTCTATAAAAGCAAATGATTTCTCTAAAAGAATTTCTTTAAACATTAATGGACTGAATAACCCATGTAAAAGGGCAAGTTTAATGAGATACATTAATTTCATAGGGCCAACTTAGTATTCCTTCAAGAAACACATCTCCTGAAAAAGATATTGATAAATTACTAATAAATATACAGTTTGTTAGTTCAGCACACTCAGAAAAAGAGTGGCTATTTTATGGAATAAAAGTATGCCCATCCTAAAACATTAAGTCTTATAGATGATAAAGGAATGTTTTGTATGGTTACAATACAATTAATGGAAGACTTACATTAATCAATGTATATTGGATACCAGGATTTACAGTGAAACACATCTATAAGATCATATCATTTCTATAGGAGATATTATTTTAGGGTGACTTTAATTGTATCCTACATGAAAGATACTACTACTATAGGAAAAGAAAATTACATCTAATGCAAAACATTTAAAGGATTTTGTTAATTTATATCATTTGAATGATATTAATAATCAGATAGATTCAAAATCATTACCATACACTTTTTTTTCGATAAAAACTTATTCAAAAATAGATAGAGTCTTTATTTCTAACCAGATGGTAACTTAATTAATTCAAAATCATTTTGTCCTATATCGATCATAATTCAATTGTCTTTGATTATGATAAAAATACTAAATGTTCAGATCAAAGGATACCAGCATACTTAACTCAACTAAAAGACTATAAAGATATATACTTTCAGAAGTAACATTTTTAGACTAAAAATACACCTGAAGTCTCCATTGTTTATGTTTGGGATGCTTTAAAATCATATTATATGGACAAAGTATCAGATGGTATAATAATAAAAGGAAATCTTGGGAAAGGAATTTAGATATTCAAAGAAATTAGACTCATAAACATAATAATAAAGAAAATATTATGGACAAAAAGTATTGAAGAAATAAAAAATAAATGAGAAATACAAAGAAATTTTAACTCATAAAATCTTAGAATATAAATTTCAAGATCCAAAACTTACAAGACTTAAAAAAAACAAAGGTTTTTATTTCCAAAAAAAAGAAGATTTTCTAAAAATTATTTGTCCTTTCCAAAAAATTTTTCTCATAATAAATTATGAGCCTAATATGAAATTTAAAAAAACATGAAAAAAGATAATGGATATCAGATTTTACATAAATCAGCTTAAATAAAAAAAAGAGTATTTAAATTTTCTCATAATTATTAAAATGATAGTTTTCCCCTAAGATATTATACTTAATACAATCAATAATACCCCCACCTAAAAAAAATAAGAAGTTATGTACCTACCATAACGTTCCATGTTAGTTTCTTTCCCCTTTTTCTTCTTGATGGGTTCAGGATCCCTGGCTCCATTTAACTCAATCACTTTTACCCTGAGGCAGCCCCATTCCCAATAAGGGGAAAGTACCCAACTCGTTTGCTGACAAAGGGAATACACCAAGATAAAATACTTCCCAAAGGAAGAAAAAACTTACAGTGGAAAAGGACCAGGTTGAATGGTTTCAGCTAAAATTTTTATAAAGGTTGTCCAGGCCAGGGGAAGGAGGGAGGGTCCAAAAAAAAAGAGAAGACAACTAACATGGAACTTATGGTGGTACAAACTTCTAATTTAAGTTTAACTATTCTTCTTATGGGGGGCCCCTACACCTTATCCTGGGTGGTAATGGAACAAACTTTGAGGATGTAGAGCCAAAACTGGCTCTTCCCGGGAGGCCAAGTCCAATTTGTAATGGGAAACAAAAGTGTGAGGGTAAGTGGCCGCTGCACAAATATGTCCAAAGGAATCTAGCTTGAAAAAGCTGTGAAGTAGCTAACTCCTAGTTGAATGTGTTTAGGTTTTGAGCACAGCTGTTTTCCCCTAGAAAAATTTCAGAGATGACCGGGAAAGCCTCTGGACAAGGTCACTTTAGAAACAGGAAGGCCTTTTTTTACCGCAAGGAAACAAAAAGTTGATCAGATTTTCTAAATTTTTTGTTTGTCCAAATAATATCTAATTGACGGTGGACACAAGATAATGAGCTTTTGTTCAGTCTATTGAATAGTTGGAAAAAAACAGGGAGATCAATGGATTATTCAGATTGTTTTTGAAGCACCTTAGGTAAAAAGGTTGGATTAGTTCTCAAAGATACTCTGTCTTTGTGAAAACCAAATATCGAACAAAAAGAAGTTCAGACCCTCCTGGCAGATGATAGCCACTGGGAATAAAGTTTTCCAAGAAAGATATTTCGGGAACAAGAAACAGCTGGGGAAGAATCAAGGATGTCAGCACTAAATTTAGATCCCACTGAGGAGGAGGATTCCTGATTGGACTTTAGTAGGAAATTTCCCTTTCAAGAAGCCCTGCAGAGCCTATGGGACAAAATATTATGATCTGCTATGACATGAAATTGGAAATAGCAGCCAATTGAACTCTGACTGTGGAAGAAGAGGAGCCTGCATGAAAAATCTCTGCTAAGAAGTCCAGGACTGCCTGAACAGGGGCAGAAAAAGGATCAATATTTTGGGCCTTAGCCCAATAAGAAAACGTTTCCATTTGCTTGTATAAATCCTCCTGGTAGAGGATTTTAAATCTATGATGTCTCTAACTGGGTTAGAGATCAAAGGAAGCCTGGCTAAGGAAGGAAGTGGAGCAACCATGCTGTGAGGTTGAGAAAAGGGATTGACCGGTGCAGCTGACCCGATTGGTGAATCAGAAGATCTGGCACTGGGTCCAGATGCAGGCTGCACCAAAAGGTGATGATGGAAAACAACCAAACTTGTCGAGGCCAGAAAGGGGCAATGAGAATCAATTTGGCTCTCAAACGGTAGCTTTCTGGATCACCTGAGGGATCAGAGGAAATGGAGGAAGGCATAAAGAAGTCCCTGGGCCAATCCTGGGTCAGAGCTTTTGGGGATGGCCTGATAGAGGAAGAGGCTGAAGAAGTCTGGACATTTGCTGTTTTGGGGACTAGCAAAAAAGGCGCAACATGGACGACCCCGTTCCAAAAAAATCTCTTCCGCTATAGATTGCTTGAGAGACCACTGTGAGGCATGGGGATAGCTCTGCTCAATCTGTCCGCTACAATGTTGGTTTTCCCAGGGATATGCTTGCTACCAGAAACCGATGAGAGGAGATCGCCCATTGCCATAGTCTGAGGGTTCTCGACACAAGGGGTAGGACTTGGTTCACCTGTTTGTTGATATACCAAACTACAGACATGTTGTCTGTGTGGACTGCAATTGTCCCTGGGGAAAAAAGTCGTTGAGGGCTTGCACGTTAAAAGCACTGCTCTCATCTCCAGGACATTTATGTGCAGATGGTACTAACGGCACGTCCATGAACCATCCTGCCCTGATAATGACCCCCACCCGATCAGGGAGGCATCCGTGGTGACAGTGGCTATCGGGATGGGGGTACAAAGTACCTGCCTTGGTGAACCTGAGACGATGTGATCCACCAAGCAAGATGCTCTTTGCATGTCTGTGTCACCAGAATCTGGTGACGCATTGGGAAATTGCTGGTATGACCATTGTGTGAACAGCATCCACTGAAGAAGGCGCATGTAGAATCGAGCCAGGGAAGAAGAGTAATGGCCGCAGCCATAAAACCTAATACCTTTAGAACCATTCTGGCCTGTACTTTCTTGCTGGCCAGAATGATCCTGACATGAGTCTGAATGTCTGAAACTCTTTGTTCTGTAAGGGTAGCTGACATCCGAACAGTGTTTAAGTTTGGGCCAATGAAGGCAATAGACTGGCAGGCCAATAAGGATGACTTTTCAAGTTGATTGAGATGCCCAAATGAGAACAAAGGTCTATTGTGTAATCCCTGGCTTGTATAAGCTGATGCCTGGTGGTGGCCGACAGGAGCCAGTCCGCGAGATACGGAAACACCTGGAATCCTTGACGTCTCAGGTGAGCCGTGACCACTGCCATGCATTTGGTGAACACTCTGGGGCTGTAGTGAGACCAAAGGGCAGGGCTCTGAACTGGAAATGACTGGACCCCAGCCAGCGGAGAAATCTCCTGGCGCTGTGAATTTTGATGTGATATGCATCCTGAAGATCTATTGAGCACATCCAGTTGTCCTTCTGTAAGAAGGGCAGAATTGACTGAAGAGTGACCATTCGAATCTTGTCTTCCTGACAGACTTGTTGAGTCTGCTGAGATCCAATATTGGTCTCCAGTCTCCGTCTTTTGGGGACCAAAAGAACCTTGAGTAGATTCCGGCTCTGAATGGTCTATTGTAACTGGCTGAATGGCTCTTTTGCAGTAGTTTTGAGATTTCTACTCTGCAATTCCTTAGACCGGGGGTACATCTGGAAGGGAACTTGAGGGAAGGACTTTCCTCGAAAGGAATTATGTAACCCTTGGATATGATCGACTGTACCCATCTGTCTTGAGAAATTATTAAAAAAAAAAGAAAAATTTTCCATTGTTTGATATAATTTGCATTGATCAGAGTTGGGCTATCTGTTTTACAAAATAAAACCCCGGCCTTTGGGGAAACCCAATTGAACAAACAAAGGGGCTTGGCTTTATTAAGTAGGAACATTGGTTCAAAAAACCCATTTTAAAGGTCCAAAAAAGGAAGGCCCTTAATTAAAAAAAAGGGGTTGGCAAATAGAAACAATACTTTAGAAATTTGGTGATAAATTTTCCCCCAAATTAACCTGCAGATGATGTTCTAATCACATCAGCTGGATCTAACTCTTCTATGCAGTCCTTATTTGATAAAATGATGAATTTTAAAAATATCTCTGGTTTAATATTCAATGAAGAAAAAACTAAAATATTACCAATATACACACGAAAAAATGTCCTCATTAATATTTTAACAAATATATACCCAACTCAGGTCAGATAACTTACTTAGGTATAATATTAACTAAAGATATCAAATCTATTACACATAATAATTATAGTACATGTCTTCTTAATATACAAAATATTTTCAATAGCTGGAACAATATGTTTTTTACCATGGAAGAGAGACTGACAATTATTAAAATGATAGTATTCCCTAAGATATTATACTTAATACAATCAATAATACTCCACCACAAAATAATTATTAAGAAATTGAATTCACTAATGTTAAATTTCTTATGGGCACCTAATAGACCAAGGATTGCATTAAAGAAACATACTAATAGCTGGTCTCAAGGGGGCATTTCATTTCCAGACTTTAATTTATATACTATCTCTTCTATTATAAAAGTTATTACTTTGTTAATAGATCAGTCATATGTTGCAAGATGGAAAGATTACAGAACTAATTAGCATTCACTACATGAAAATCTCTTTAATACATAAAAATATTATTGTAAATAACCCATGTTATGGTTACTAAAATAATTTTGTACTTCATCCATTACACCAAAATATGTAGTTAGTTACCCATTAAACATTATTATCAGTTATCGTAATTTTATATTCATGCATCCTAAGTATAAGGAATGGAATTTTATTCTATTCCTATAATGTATACACAAGGTATGCTTTTGTCAACCACCTCTGAAAGAACTCTTTAGTCACAGAGAATGATCTAAAGTATTGGTATCAGTTGCCGTCTGATAATAAAGTAAAAAATTTAGACTTCTTAAAGCAAGAATTTGATTTGAGAGAAACATGTTGGTTAAAATTCAGACTTTTAGACAACATCTTATTAATAAAATTGATTTAATGTCTTTAACAGTTAAAGAATCTGTTCCAATACTGATTGATTACTTGATATTAAATTTACAACATACAGTTTCTGGCAAAGGTAAGCTCTCATACATACATAAAATTATCAGAGAAGAAACTCATTACAGTTCAGATACCTATTGGAAATATTTCATTTCCATTAATGGTGAATCACCAAAACAACAAGATAAACAATATATATTGGAATCTGCTTATAAAACTACTTCTTCCATTAATTGGAGACTTTACTTGGAAATTTTACATAGATCCTTATATACACCTTTAATGATGAATAAAATAAATAATAAAGACAACTTATGTAAAATATGTAATGTAGAAATAAATGCTGATTGGGCACATATGTTTTATGTCTGTATAAAATTGATAGATAAAAAACAGATAGAAGACCACCACGATGCTGTAAATCTTCCTTTATTAGAACAGAACAAGATGGATATAGCACCAACCAGCAATGCAGCTTCTTCAGATCAATTTTACATTGAAAAGCACTTTTTATACAAAGACATCAAGCTTAACAAGTGTCAATTACCTAAATAAGTCAATAATTCAATTAAAATGGGTAAAGGCAGCTAAAAGGTGTATAGCTCCGTGAGCATAAACTGCGTGTTCAGCAAGGAATTATTTACTTGATCCTGTTATAATATATAAATCAAGTTAAATCAGGATCAATATGTAAAAATATGTATAAAGGACTACTTAAAAATATATAAATAAATAAACCTATGTAGTTTATTTAAAATTGCAGAAAGCATAAATATATGGTGTATGATAAAAAATGGTAAAAGAGTATATATATAATATAAATATTCATTTAAACCAGTAAATCAAGATATGTGCTTTTAGCTACCAAAAACAATATATTAATTCCAAAAAATACCATAAGAACCTTTTAGAAGCAAGTCTCAAAAAGTGAAGCAAAATATATATGTCTATATCTGAATCAAACATAAGAACAATAAATTCATTATTGTAATAGTTCATACTAAACTGAATATACATAGGCTTCTATATTAGGTGACAATACGGAATGAGACCATTTTCATATAAAATAAAAAATGTGAATACATATGTATAAAAACAATAAGAAATATGAATAATGAAAAATTAAAGGTTAAAATATTAGATCTATCACTAATATAAGATATATATATTTGATAAGCTAATAAAATGTTGAAATAACAATAGCTAATATATCAATTGATAGATTAAACATTTAAGTGATATGCATTTCAGAAGAACCATTCTGTAAAGTATTAACTCACTATTAAAACATTATGTACAATATCAAAAATGAAGTCATGAAATATATCATGTGATAAATTATACAATATAGAAATATAATGTATATAAATTATTAAATAAGAAATATGAGTTAAAAATTCTTATCTAAAGCATATGTGTATGTATATATCACATTGTACAATACCTACAGATTATAAATCAGGGGACACTATAAAATCCCATATATTAAAAATATATATGTTAGGTATTTATTTCAAACTACGTTTCTTAAGTGTAGATCTTATACTAATGTATTGATTGAGGCCAGGTGGGTGTTGTGCTTTAAAGCGTAGTATCCAAGATAGTTCTACATTTTCCAATTCATTGAATATATCACCTCTGCGTATATTGGGTTTGGTGACCTGTAGTATCCTAAACCTAAAAGTGTGTCCAACATTGTCCTTTATATGTTTAAATAATGCATTCTTTACATCATTCTTTTTTATGTCGTGTAAATGATTATAAATTCTCTCTTTTATTCATATTTCTTATTGTTTTTATACATATGTATTCACATTTTTTATTTTATATGAAAATGGTCTCATTCCTTATTGTCACCTAATATAGAAGCCTATGTATATTCAGTTTACTATGAACTATTACAATAATGAATTTATTGTTCTTATGTTTGATTCAGATATAGACATATATATTTTGCTTCACTTTTTGAGACTTGCTTCTAAAAGGTTCTTATGGTATTTTTTTGGAATTAATATATTGTTTTTGGTAGCTAAAAGCACATATCTTGATTTACTGGTTTAAATGAATATTTATATTATATATATACTTTTACCATTTTTTATCATACACCATATATTTATGCTTTCTGCAATTTTAAATAAACTACATAGGTTTATTTATTTATATATTTTTGCGAGTCCTTTATACATATTTTTACATATTGATCCTGATTTAACTTGATTTATATATTATAACAGGATCAAGTAAATAATTCCTTGCTGAACACGCAGTTTATGCTCACGGAGCTATGGCTGTCTTTAGCCATTTTAATTGAATTATTGACTTATTTAGTTAATTGACACTTGTTAAGCTTGATGTCTTTTGTATAAAAGAAGTGCTTTTTCAATGTAAAAATTGATCTGAAGAAGCGTACTGGGTTGGTACGTGAAAGCGCTTATCCATCTTGTTCTGTTCTAATAAAGGAAGATTTTACAGCATCGTGGTGGTCTTCTATCTGGTGTTTTTATCTATCACATCAGCTGGATCTAACTCTTCTATGCAGTCCTTATTTGATAAAATGATGGATTTTAAAAATATCTCTGGTTTAATATTCAATGAAGAAAAAACTAAAATATTACCAATATACACACGAAAAAATGTCCTCATTAATGATTTTAACAAATATATACCCAACTCAGGTCAGATAACTTACTTAGGTATAATATTAACTAAAGATATCAAATCTATTATACATAATAATTATAGTACCTGTCTTCTTAATATACAAAATATTTTCAATAGCTGGAACAATATGTTTTTTACCATGGAAGAGACTCACAATTATTAAAATGATAGTATTCCCTAAGATATTATACTTAATACAATCAATAATACTCCCACCTACAAAAATAATTATTAAGAAATTGAATTCACTAATGTTAAATTTCTTATGGGCACCTAATAGACCTAGGATTGCATTAAAGAAACATACTAATAGCTGGTCTCAAGGGGGCATTTCATTTCCAGACTTTAATTTATATACTATCTCTTCTATTATAAAAGTTATTACTTTGTTAATAGATCAGTCATATGTTGCAAGATGGAAAGATTACTGGGAACTAATTAGCATTCACTTCATGAAAATCTCTTTAATACATAAACATATTATTGTAAATAACCCCATGTTATGGTTACTAAAATAATTTTGTACTTCATCCATTACACCAAAATAAGTAGTTAGTTACCAATTAAACATTATTATCAGTTATCGTAATTTTATATTCGTGCATCCTAAGTATAAGGAATGGAATTTTATTCTATTCCCTATAATGTATACATAAGGTATGCTTTTGTCAACCACCTCTGAAAGAACTCTTTTTGTCACAGAGAATGATCTAAAGTATTGGTATCAGTTGCTGTCTGATAATAAAGTAAAAAAATTAGACTTCTTAAAGCAAGAATTTGATTTGAGAGAAACATGTTGGTTAGAAATTCAGACTTTTAGACAACATCTTATTAATAAAATTGATTTAATGTCTTTAACAGTTAAAGAATCTGTTCCAATACTGATTGATTACTTGATATTAAATTTACAACATAGAGTTTCTGACAAAGGTAAGCTCTCATACATACATAAAATTATCAGAGAAGAAACTCATTACAGTTCAGATACCTACTGGAATTATTTCATTTCCATTAATGGTGAATCACCAAAACAACAAGATAAACAATATATATTGGAATCTGCTTATAAAACTACTTCTTCCATTAATTGGAGACTTTTTACTTGGAAATTTTTACATAGATCCTTCTATACACCTTTAATGATGAATAAAATAAATAATAAAGACAACTTATGTAAAAGATGTAATGTAGAAATAAATGCTGATTGGGCACATATGTTTTATGACTGTATAAAATTGAAGGAATATTGGAAGTTAATCAATGATTTTTTGCAGGCCCTTTTCACAGATAATTTCATTGTTTCTAAATCACTTATATTATTTAACACACCTGTTTGTAAAAGTGTTAAAAAAGTTAAACTTCCCTTATTATGGTCTATTCTAGCAGTGGCTAGAAAAATAATAACCAGAAATTGGATTTCAGATACCCCTCCTTCATTTAATGAATTTAAAAATGTTATGACTGAAGTGTGTCATATGGAATTGATGACAATAAAATCAAGAACTACTAGAAAAACATCTTATTATATTATATGGGATACTTTACAAAACCTGTTAAAAAAAATCTTAGTCTCAATAGCATGACATTATAGTTTAATCAATTGATTTGATTTGTAGTGGATGTCTTTGTAAATACTTTGATTATTTTATTGAATGTTATAACTATTTCTATTTTAATTGCTTGTATAAAATTGTTATGATATTTATTTTGTATGTTAAAAACAATAAACTTGTTTTAAAAAAAAAGAAAGTACAAGCTTTGTTATGGTTTGTGTTACTGCCAGCATTGTATATTGCAACCAGGCTCCTAGTATTCCCTTTGCCACAATATCTTCAAATGGTAAAGAACATGCCAGTGGCTTTTCTGTGGGACAAAGGCCCTCCTAGGACAGCATGGGATATACAAACATTCCCTCTCAAATAGGGGGGTAGGGATTCATCAATATGATCAGTATACAACAGCAACAGCAATCTTTGGAATGTTTTGTAGGACTTGCAAATGAAATTTTCAAGTAGCATGAACTGATATTGATATGACAGATATGGAAAGGCTAGTATTGAAGCTATAAGACAAAATCCTTTCAACTGGGTCAGGAATGGGTAGGATGTCCAAAATAGAGTTAGTATCTAAACCCTTGAAAAACAAAGCATCAGAAGAAGGCACAGCCCTAGCAGAATGAGCCATAACCAAAGAAGGACGACTCCTGCCATGAAAAAATAACAAAAAGAAATGGCTTTAGATATCCAAGAAGAAATATTTTGCTTGGAAACAACCAATCCCAAAGATCCTGGATGAAATTAAACAAAAATTTGATCAGATTTACAAAAAGCTTTGGTCTTATCCAAATAAAATCTGAGTTGTTTATGCACAGCCAAAGTGCGCAAAACCTTCCTACTAGCAGACTACAGAAAAGGAAAAATGTGGGCAAATGAATAGACTGATGACAACTTATTCACCACTGGGCATAAAAAAAGGATTAGTACGAAGGGATACCCTGTCCTTATGGAAAATTAAAAAATAGGGAACAGCCGTAAGGACTTGAAGCTCAGACGCCCATCTGGTAGAAATATGGACCAACAAAAGAACAGTCTTCCAAGAACAATACTGCAAGGAAGCTGAAACCACAGTCTCAAAAGGACCAGAGTCAATTTCTCAAAAAAAAAAAAAAAACTCCCAGAAAGGAGGTACAGGCTTCCTAGGAGTTCTAATATGAAGTATGCCCTTAAGAAATTGTTTAAATTTAGAGCCTAAAGGGGAGCAAGAGGAGACAGTGCTGTTTTTAATTAGCTTATTTGATACTTAATTAGAATTAAAAGCTCATTTTTGCTAATTAATTAGAATTAGAATTAGCTGTCTGACATATCTAATTAGAATTAGCAAACATTGAAAACAATTAGGCTAATTAGATTTTTAATTAGCAAATTACTGCCGACTGTCTTAACTTGCAACTTGTCAATCCAAGTGTTGAACTTGAAAACAATATAGTCAATGTGAAATCATAAAAGTTAAACAGTATCTCTAAGCACATGTTTAGCTAAATAATCAGCTGCACAGTAAAACATATTTTAAACCAATAGTAAAATCATCAAACAGTAATGTTCATCAATTGGTCTCTGTTGCACTTGGTAATGACAAGCAACTCCAGTGATGTATCTCTAAGTCTACTTTACCTAGCTGAAGCAATGTAGCCAGTATTACAGAAAACCCTTTCATTTGCTGATGTAGCAGGTATACAGTGCTGCTTAAGATGTAACTTGTATAAGGATGGAAATTATTCTTGGCATGTAATGTCACTCCAGCAGACTAAAAGCTCCACGCTTCTGTATGGTGAGGACAAATATAATCCAAATTCTAATTCAATGCTGTTTGTTAGTGTGCTGTTGTTTTCCATCATGTACGGAAACAGAATGTCCAGCTGTGAAGCTGATGGTTGTTGCTGTGGTACTGGTGCAAGGGCGACTTCTTCTTCTGCAGGTAGTTGATGTTTATTTATATGGCTGACTTAGTACTTGCATCTCAGTCAATAATGCCTGACATGCTGCTTTGCTGTCACCTGGATCTGTTGTCCACCTCAGTTTGAATCGTGGAGCCACAGATGTGGCAATCAGGCAATGTGCCAGGCAAAACAGATAATCACATCTGTTGTTCAATGATGCCAAGAGGCCAGACTTGACTGATGTACAATGATGTAGTTCAATCTTCTCTATGTGTTTCTTCAAGCCAATTATTGTTGGTAGAATCTGACTACTTGTCACAACAACTTCAGATTGCAGGCGAACAGCAGGCACTTCAAATGGGCTGCTCTACTTCTCATAGTACAGCAAAGTCATTTGGTGTGAGAGTAATTCTGGATGGCAGAATATTGCAAACTCGAGGAGTTCCTTCATGCTGGGATTCAATCTTAACAATTGCTGAAATCATTGACAGTTTATTGTTCCATCATGTACTGTTCAAGGATAGAATTCAGATTGATGCTTTTGCCTCCAACAACTCCATAGCTTGGCATGACTTATGAAAAGCTGACATGAAACTATCACATTTGACCAGGTCATTATTTATCTTTAGTCAGGCTTCAGCAAGTACAGAGTGAACTACCAACTGCAAAGTGTGTGCTATATCTTATGTAGCACAGAGGTACTGGACTGCTACCCTCTTCAAGTTGCTGCAATCAGCTGGAACATGTTCCACCTCTTCTCCTGCTTCACCATGTTGGCGGCATTATCTGTGACTATTCCGACATCTGTTGTGTGACTTGTGAATTGTTTCATAACAGAATGACAAATTATGGAAATGTTTTCTGCCGTATGTGAGCCCATAAACCTCTTCATGGTCACCACTCGGGTTTCCATCTTCTGGTTGTGTATAAATGGCCGGCTTACTCTGAAGTAGCCATGCATATGCCAATTGGACAATATATCAACTTGGGCACAGCTATACTGAGAACTGTTCATCATCTTTTCATTGTTTTTATCACCTGTCTGCACTAATCATGACCTTGCATGGTAAACTTTGCTCTGGTTGGAATATGATACTATGGTTGAACAACACTCATTAGAAAACAAAATCCTTCTTTTTTAACCAGACTCAAAGGCAACATATTGAGCACAACAAATCTGATGACAGCATCACTGACTCTGTCGCTCAAAATGCTTTGGGATGACGGACAAAAATATTTAGTCAGAGAACAAATACTGTCCAGATCCTGTTGTGGGTTCTTCCTTTTCATGTTTCTTTCTGCCTCATAAGTGCTGTATTTGTCAGGATTACATAGCTTTGAGTGACTTACAAAATTAGAAGTCACCCTTGTTGTCTTCCAATCAATGGTAATTCTTTTCTTGCAGGCCTTACACACTCCAGAAATTTGCGTTTTATTATCATTTATAACGTTTAATTTAAAATCAGTGAAAAAAAGTCACAACATTATCCGGTATTTCTTGAACAAAGTCTGCCATGATTACAATCAAACTAAACAGTAAACAGGAACCAGAAGACAGAAGTTACGTGTGATGTAGGTATCTAGGCAAAGTGTGACTGGGAACTGAAACTGGAATGTGCTGATGTGACGGTAAGACAGTAAGTTAATACACTGTTAGATTATTACATTTCAATCACTGGTAAATACATAACAGAAACTAGTTATGCAATTTTATTTTGATTAGAAAATGTATTTAATTAAGCTTCTAATTAAGACATTTTAATTAGAGTTAGTTCAAAACACCAAATTAATTAGAATTAGATGGTTATTTATTCTAATTAATTAGAATTACCACATTTTCTAATTAATTAGCTAATTAATTAGACAACACTAGAGGCAAGACAAGCAGAAATAGCTGACAAGTGGGCCTTAAGAGAAATATATGCCAACCCAGCGTTGAGTAATTCACGCAGATAAGAGAGAGCCAAAGGAGCATCCACAGAAAGTGGCTCCAGGCTACAAGAAAGACACCAAACAGAAAACTTATTCTATTTGAATAAGTAGGATTTCCTAGTAGTGGGTTTCCTGGCCTCCTGCAGGACCTACGCATATCCTCAGAAAAAGAAGGTGTCTATATGGAATCAAAATCCTATCACCCACAGTGTCAGTTGAAGAGTGGACAGGTGGGGATGGATGAGAGTGCCCTTGTCTTGTGTGAGTAGGTCCATCCTGTGAGGTAACTTGTAATGATTGCAGAAGAAGAGGAGGGAACCAATGCTGTCTGGGCCAAAAGGGAGTTACTAGCAAGATTTTGGCAGCATCCTGTTTTATCTTCAATAGGACTTTCGGAAATGAGAGGAATGGGAGAGAAGGCATAAAGAAACATCCCCTTCCAGGAAAAAGAGAGGGTGTCCACCTACCAGACCAGAGGACCTGGGGTTATGGCACAAAAAAGAGGAAGTTGTCTGTTCAGCGAGGAAGCAAACAGATCTACTCAAGGAGTACCCCACTGGTGGACATTGTCCAGAACCAGATCCCTGTGAAGCATCCACTCATGGGATTGTGATATGGATGTGCTCAGATTGTCTGCCACAGTGTTTTGACCTGCCCGAAGAGTCACTTGACACTGGATAGATAGTTCCCACACAATGTGCTAGCCTGCAAAGGAAATAAGATCTTGTTCCCCCTTGTTTGTTGACATACCACATAACTGTGGGATTGTCTGTCAGTACCTTGAGGGGTCCTGAAATGAAAAGAGGACGAAATGCTTGAAAAGCCAACAGAAGATCTCTCATCTCTTTGACACTGATGTAGACTTTCTTTTGTTGAAGGGATCAGAGGCCCTGCACTTTTAGAAAGTCGAAGAAAGCTCCCCATTCCATGTCTAAAGCTCTTGAAAGGGGAGCAGGGATTGAAAAGAAGCCCTGGATTGAATGATAACTGCCAAACCTAGCACTGAATTTCCATCTTGAGGCATGGAAGAAGAGAATGAGTGAGCTGAAGTCAAACTGACTTTAGAAACCAGTGAAGTTTTCTTATGTGGAGTTTGGCTAGAGGGAGCATAGGAATGGTGGAGGCCCTGAAACCCAAGCTCTTAGAAATTTCCTGGCTGTAACTGAGGCCAGAGGGAGAAGGGACTGAAAGAAGCCAATGATAGTTAAGGCCTTGGAAGGAGGTAAGGATGCCAGCATTGGAACAGTCTGGATCCTGCATCCCAGAAATACATGATCATGTGAAGAAGACATGAAGGACTTTTGGAAATGTATAGTGAACCTCAGGCTTTGCACAACAGAAATGGCAAAATTAAGATGCTGCATTAGAATCTCTGGAGAGGATGCCTTAAAAAGTAGGTAATCTAAATAGGGAAAGGCCTGTAACCCCTTTAGCCTACAAAAAGCATTCATAGGAGCGAGGCATTTGGTGTATACCCTTGGGGTAGTAGAGAGGCTCAAGGGCAAAGCAGAGAACTGAAAATGCCAGGAAACAAAATAGAAACATAAAAACTTCCCGAAAAGGGAATGAATAGGGATATGAAGATAAGTATACTTGAGATCCAGAGAAACTAGAAATGTCGGAGGAAGCAGCAGAGAAAACAAGGTCTGAAGGGACAAAGTGCAAAGGAAGGGACCTTCAAAAAGGTGTTTAAGTGACAGAGATCCAGAATGGGTCTCCAAGTGCTCTCTTTTCTGGGGACCAAGAAGATTTTGGAATAAAACCCCTTCCCTCTGAGGAACTGGAACTTCCTGAATAGTTCCCTGGTTCAAGAGACCCTGAAGCACCTTTAGAAAAAAGGCTAACTGTTCCAGAGGGGGCTGAGGTATGCCCATGAAAGGGGGAATAGATTTCCAGACCATGTAATACCCTTGCCAGCAAACAAAGCAAGTTTTGAAGCCGGCAATCAAAGGTGGTGCTTGGAATGGCAGCAAAGAAGTTCTGAGTATGGTACATATGGACGTCAACTTTATGCTCTACACTGTACACAGCAGCATAAGTGTGATGTACAGTGTACCCTTAGCAACCTAAAGGCTTTGGTAGACTGGCCAGATGTCCTGTTGCCCTTGGCAGGGGACCCCTATTGTAAGGAATACTGCAACAGTGAAATGGAAAGACAAGTAACAGTCCCAAAGATTTTGCTTCCTTTGCTGTAACCAAGTCTTCACCCAGCACTCCACCCCCACAAAAAAAATTACAATTCCAAAACAGTTATAGAAGTAGTCTGAAACAAAATAAAAAGTGGTATAATAACATACTGCCTAATTTGTAACAATGCCAAAATGGCTTACCTTCCAAAAAGACTCCTGCAAAATCTCCTCCATTGGAAAGTTCAAACTTTGTGCAGTTGTTGCGTTTGCTGACATCTTCCTATATATGAAGGACAAACAATTTACGTTGTTTCACAATGCAAAGTTGAAAAACCCTAGATTATTGCTCTCAAGTTCAGAGATCATAAAATCATTACTGTCTAATCACACAGGCAATTACAGTGAAAATGCTGTGCATCAAACATTCTATAGAAAAGTTCAGATGTAAAGTGGTACACAGATGTGAAAACAAATACTACAGTTTACTGCTTTGTGCTGTGTTTACAGCAAACTAAAATTAAATTTTTATGGTCGCAGATTACATAAAAGTCAAACTATACCAGTATAAACAACAGACCTTTAAAGGACTTCAGACCTTTAATAGATTCTATTAGAGGTTTACCATTTTCACTTGTACAATTATACAAACTCCATACCACAGTCAGCACACAAGATTACTTCAAAGAGCTAGATATCAAGTGTAACCACTTAAATGAATTCCGGTAATGCACTTGGCACCTTATCGGCAGCTCTTCAGCACTGCACATCACGTCTCCTTAAAGCTTACACTCAAGGAAGCTACCTCCTTTATCCCACCCTTGTTAGAGTGCTGACAGAATCAGTTAAGAGATCATGCCAGTGAAACTGCAGATATCAGGCAATAACAGATAACGGAAGCCTCTCTTAGCCCAATAGAAATGGCCAAATGAAGATCATTACTTTTACTCTACACCGTAATCATTTAAGTTGATTTCATCTGGGCAAAGCAAACAAACAAAAGTTGTCAAAATCTATATGGAGAATGCTATGGTTCATTCAAAAAAAAAACTGAAGATTGCTCAGGTTTACAACTGCATAAACATTCTCAAAGTAGAACTAAAAAAAATACCACAATGTGATTAAAGAAAGACCCCAAAATACTTGCAAAGAGTACTGACAAGGCAAATTTTTAAGGAAAAGAAGGGACCTCAAAAAGGTGTTGAGCTGGGAAAATCTTATCATAACAATAGATGTCCTTCTCTTCACTGTGCAGTATTCTTTACATAAAGGATTCCCTGCCAAAGGTAGCCCAACATCCAGCCAGTATACAGTAGAACCTCTGTAAGTTGACCACCCAAACGACTGTAACAAACTGGTCAACATACGGAGGTGGTCAACATAAGGAACTAGGCCTACTGTACTGATATGTACATGTCATTTACTTTCTTGTACAGCTTTTATTAGACAATATCATAAGAAATCATAAATAATCAAAACACAATAAAATTATACATAAAGTATCATACAAAATCAATACATTTACTGTTTTTTCATGGTTTAATCATTCTTTCTAAAAAGAATCAATCTTGGCCTGTTTCTTATTCTTATTAAAAAGGTAAGTGGAGAAAGCACTCTCAGCACTGGCTACACCACTCAGCATACCTGGGCATTTTTCCACAGCAAATGACTTCAAATGCATTATCAGATGCTTGACATCCTCTTCTTTTGGAGTCTCTACAATTTCTGTGTCATCCTCACTTGCTTCTTTCACTTTATCAGCTACTTCATGCACTTTCATGCTGGTCTGTACTTTGGTCAATAAAATTGCTTCTGGGTCAGGTTTATTACAAGTTGCCACCTCATCATCCATTGCAACAAAACCTTCAAAATCTACTCCTTCGAATTCTGCCATGGGAGATGGACTGTCTGATGGGGCCAAAACATCGTGCTCTTGGGTTGTGACAAATCCAGCTTTCTTGAAACACTTCTGTATCATTTCTGGCTGAACTTTATTACAAGCAGAACTGATCCAGAGGACAGCATCCAGAGCGTTAACTGGTGCAGCGGATGAAGTTGCTTCCATAGGTGGACCCACAGGTTTATGATTTAGTAATGACCCACTGCAGGAGCTGGGCTTGGTAGTGCATTTTAAATGTTTTAATGATGTCTTGGTCAAGAGGTTGGATTTCTGAGGCTTTATTTGGAGGCAGAAATTTCAGTGTCACGTTTGTGAGATGATTCACTTGCGGGTGGCCAGGACAGTAGCCTACTGTCAGTAGAATAAACCATTTATTCTTCTTCATTTCTCGGTTGATACCCCTTACCCACTCCTCAAATAGGGCACCAGTTATCCATGGGCATTTGTTTGATCTCCAAGTGACAGGGAGGTCTTCAGGCTTCAGATTCTTGAATGTGCGTGGCTTTGCCAATTTACCAGTCACCAAGGGCTTTAGTTTTTCTCTGGCTGAGCTAGCGCAAAGCAGAACTGTGAAACATTCTTTGGAAAGTTTTTCACTCTTACATTTGTCATGCCTCAAGGAGGAAACAGTTTCCCTGCAAATAAAATCAGACCTAGAAGAATAATTCCTCTGGAACTGAGGGATAGGAAACACAAAATCATATTTATGGTCAAGCAACCCTTTATCTTTCTCTTAAATTAAACAAGTCAGCAGCAGCAGTCCCAAAATATATTTAATATCCAAAGGGGCATCCAACAACTTGGCCTTAGTGTCTTTAGGCAGAGACTGGAGACAAAGCCAAGAATAATGCCTCATGATGGACTCAAAAGCCACAACCCTAGAAGAGGCATCAGCAGCATTATAGCCATTAAAGATGTAGTTATCTTTGAAGCCTCTGGCAAAGCCCAGGAACTTTTTTGATGCACTCTTCCACAAATTCTACTGGAACTTCAATGGATTCACCACACAAGACTTTATGGGAGATCATGTGTCGTAGTTTAAATTTCCTGAGCCAACCACTTGATGCTTGGAAATCTGCCACCCCAAATAAAGTGCGAATTTTTTAGCAACTTCTTGTATCATCAGCCCAGGGATTCGGGGGTTAACTGCCCTCATTTGTTTGAACCAGCTTAATGTGGTTTTATTGACTTCAAGGGAAGTACTCCTCCTTTTCCGCTGTAGATCTTCGCTTTCATTACTATATCTCTCCAAGTACACATGATTACGTTTTTGGATGTTGCTAATTGTGGTCTTGCTAACACCAAAATGTTCAGACATCTTTCTTTGGCTGCTGCTTTCCAGAAAATGTAGAAGATCAACCTTTTCCTTCAATGTCAGCTCTTTGGGTTCTTTCTTTTTGGCCATCATGTCTCGATTAACTGTAAAAAATTTTCAGTAATTGTAGGATGCACCTACAATTCAGACCAGTCCTTCATGTTGAAAAAATCTTCAGCAACACGTGATGAACAATAGGACATTAGGCCTCATCCAACACGTGGTAATAATAAAACATGAAAAAAGAACTTAATAGTTGGCACAGGTTTCTTTCCTGTGTGAATCCCCCCACCCCCACGGGATTAACTGCATAAAACAATATCTACTTTATCCACTGAAGCTGGCTATCTTAACTAAATAAAACCTCTGGGAAGCAAGAACCTGAAGAACCTGGCACCCTACAGCTTTCCTGTTGTAATACGTGAATTACAACTTAGTTTTTGTAACATTTTAAGGCTTAAAAGGTGTATGCGCAACATCAATGAAGGGTTCCAGCCAACTGCCACTAGATTGGGCCAGTACCTTGAATCAGCCTTACACACACACACACACACACACACACACACACACACACACACACACACACACACACACACACACACACACACACACACACAGAGTGTTCCAGTCCCAAACATTTACTGTTTAAATTAGTAAAGTTTTGCTTTTACTTTCAGCATAGTTTCTATATTAATCACAACTCTCTCTATAACTGCCAAACAACTCTGTGTGCTTGTAGTGATAATTATTTAAAGTATTCCAGAGCTACTTAGATTAAGCCTTTGTTAGATACTGATATTTTAAGCTTATTATTCACCTTAAACTGACAGTTTTTTAGCTCTTCTCCCTCTCTATACCCACTCCACTCCCCACCTTTCCTCGACCTCTCCAAAGCTTTCAATACCATTTCCCACACTATCCTCCTCTCTAAACTCTCCACCCTCCACATTTTTCCACCTACCCTACAGTGGTTCACAGGTAGGTACTAGGCTATCGACCCAAGGGCCTAAGTAAGCCTAGCCAACAAGGTCCCTTGGCTTATGCCACCCAAGAAAGTTAATTTTCAGTGCCCCTGTCGAGCAGAGCCACAGAAGTGATCCCCGGGGTGTATTTCCTATTTCCCATCCACTCATCAAGATTTTTTTTGAAGAGTGCTAATGAAGAACTTTGCTTGACATAGATGGGTAGCTTGTTCCAGAGTACAGGAAGTCTCTGGGACAGGAATCTATCCCTCCAGCATGTCCTGTTTATTGTGGTGGCAAGGTTTAGGTCCCTAGAGCATGTAGCTCTGAGGGATTGGGATTTCTTTAGGTGTAGCATGTCCAACAGCTCTGGGTTTAACATAGCTTTATATGTTAGGTAGAGATGTCCTCGAAGTAGGCAATATGCTAAAGAGTAGAGCTGGAGTTTTTTGAGCCGGTCAGTGTAGGACATCTGTTTGAGGCCAGTAATCCTCTTTGTGAGGTACCTCTGTGACCTTTCTAACTGCTGCAGATGTCTTGTAAGGTACATTCCAAAAGGGCCGTTGTATTCTATAATGGGTCTAATGAGTGCCGAGTAGAGGGGAACAATGACCTCTTTTTTCCTGGATGAGAACCCTTTTGTGACGAGGTGTGCCACATAGAAGGATTTCCTGACTACTGTGGCAATGTGATTATCAAAGGAGAGACTACTGTCCACCTGGGTCCCAAAGTCTCTTATCACACATTTGACATTACGTAGACTGCTGTTTTTGTGGTAGTTCATGGGTACAGAGTTTTTACCAAAGGGGATGACAATGCACTTTTTGAAATTGAGCTTGAGGCCATGCCTCTGACACCAGGCATCTGTCTCAGTGAGGCCCTTCTGTAGGATGTCCACATCATTTAGGGACTCGACTATGGCTCCTAGTTTGCAGTCATCTTCGAACTTCGTTAGCGAGAGGCCTTCTGTGTTAGCCTGTACTTCAGAGAAGTAGATACCAAACAGGAGAAGTCCCTGGACTGAACTCTGTGGTACTCACTTGTCACTGGTTTGAAGTCAGATTTGGAGTATGCAACTTTTACAGTGTGGGCTCTGTCAGTGAGCCAGTTGGCAACTCATCTTGTAAAGCAGGGACTTACAATCAGTTTAGCGAGTTTAGCTATCATTCCAGAATGGGGGATGGTGTCGAAAGCCTTGGCAAGGTCAAGATAGGCTGTGTGAACCACCTTACCCTCGTCTACAGCTTTGGTGACTGCCTCATAGAAGTTGATCAGGTTCAGAAGGCATGATCTGCCTTTCACAATCCCGAACTGGGTAGGATCCAGAGTTTGGAGGTTACCAATGACTTTGTTTATTAGTTCCATGATGATACGTTCCATGGCCTTGCAGACCAGCCTCGTCAGGCTAATAGGGTGATAATTCCCAGGATCAGTGGTGGCTCCCCCTTTATGGAGTGGGATAACTGTTGCTGACCGACATTCAGTGGGCACAAAGCCTGACGTGAGACTATGATTGAACATGGTGCTTAGATGTGGAGCCAGTTCGTTCTGAAGTTCGTGTAAAATGCAGCATGGGAGAGCAGATCTGGGTGTTGCCGTTGAGATTCTTGACATAGCTATAAAATGCTTTGTGGCTGCCCTTAGCATCAGTGGTGATTTTGTTTTCCAGGTTAGCTTTGGAGGATCTTCCAAGGGATCTCAGCTTCTTACTGAGGCTGATCAGGGAGCTCCTCGACTCATGGGATTTTACTCTTTTGCAACAGTTTCTTCCTTCTATTGTAGAGTTTATGGCAGGGGACCACCAAATTGACTTCCTTTTTTTGGAGGATAGCATCTTGGTTCTGTTTGGCATAACACGATCCATGCACTCGTGTAAGTGCTTATAGAATGCATTTGTGTAGGATTAAGCAGTTGTAACTGTATTGTCCATCTGCATGAGTGTCATGAAGTTCGTCATTTCTGTCTTAAGAAGCATGAAGTTGGCTTTGGAGAAATTTTTTACTGTGGTTTCCTTAATGGTGAGCGGAGGCGGGATGTGGATATCTAGGGTGATTAGCTCATGGTCAGATCTGACCAACGAGGAGTTGACTTCAGGTGTGGAACACCGATCACTCATGTTGGTAATGACTAGGTCTAGGATATTGTTGTCCCTGGTGGGAGTGTGGATAAGTTGATCCAGGCCATTGGAATTTATGAATTCCAGAAAGCATTGTGTGAAGGAGTTGGTACATGAGTAGTTTTCCCAGTTTATGGTGGGGTATTTGAAATCACCCATTATTAGGGTGTTTGATTGAACCCTAATATTTTCCAGTATATCAAGAAAAGAGGAGTGGGAATCCTGGGGCATGGTCGTGGATCTGTAGCAAGCTACAATCTGGATTGCAGTTTTGCCCAGAGTTAGTTGCACTTGGATAACCGCGGATGCATTATGCTGCGCAACTAGCCTGGAGGTGTGGATATCCTTAATGAATTTGGACACACAATCCGCCTTTGGTGTTCTAGTCCAGGTTAGATGGCCGAAAAGTGTGGTATGAGTTATAGCCTGATAATACAGGGGTGCTCTCAAGAGCCTTGAACCAGGTCTCAGTCACTGCACAGATATCGATGTTCTCCATTTTAAGGAGTGCCTCGAGTGAGTGCATTTTGAGATTTAGACTTCTAGCATTGAGTAGCATTACCCTCAGTTTTTGCTTGCCTGTTCCTGTTACAGTAGTGAATTTGTCATTTGAACCTTGCCTAAAAAAGGCACTATAGGGGCGGTAAGACCCTTAGCCAGTATCCGGAATCCCAGGGGTGACAGGTGCAGGCCACCTCTGGCAAATCATTGTGGTCTGTCGACCATGTCGTCCCAGGTGGACAGATACTGGATCCTCTTAGAATGACACCAGAAGCTTAGCCAATTGTTGAAGTCAATCATTTTGTCCTTGTACTGCAGTATCATTCTGGGTGATGGCAGGATGCTACTCAGAGCTAGGGACATACCTGTCTGGGCTACAAGATCGGAGAGCTCTTCAATGTCTCTTTTCATGTAGTCTAGGGAGGTACGTCTCAGGTCATTCACACCAACATGCACAATGAGAGAGTCATATTTGTACTTGTTGTGGAGTGACCTGAGTGTGTGGGTTATGTGGAGGATCCTGGCACCTGACAGGCAGCTGACAGTAAACTTCTCCATGTTTAGCCTGTTGAGTGGGACATCAGTGTGCCTGACTATAGAGTCACCTATGACTAGTGTGTTGGGTACGTTGTTTTGCCTTATGGGCTGTGGTTTATTGGCACACTGAGTCTGTGGGCTATGTGTCATTTGGGTTGTGTTGGGGGGGGTGGAGGTTACTTGCGTTTCTGCTTTTAAGGTCTCTGTTGCTTGAGCAGATTATTGAGAGCCTCCGCGAATGTTTTGTGTTTCTATGTGTGGATTTTGGTGGTGTAGGTTTAGTGGGACTATGTGATGAGTGTGGTGTGGTGCAAGTGGGCAGCAATCCACCAAATGGCAACAATCCTACTCTCCTTTCCTCAATACTTCCACAGGGGCACCCCAAGGCTCCATACTTGGTCCTCTCTTATTTACCATCTTTATTAATAACTTTAACTCCACTCTCCCACAATGCTCAGTAATCCAGTATGCTGATGACTCTACAATAATATGCACTGCAAATTCCAGCTCTGAACTCCGGCAAATCACCAGAATGCCCTCACCTCTACTGCATCTTGGATGCTTAACAATCATCTTGCCCTAAATCTGAAAAAAAAAAATTAAACTAGTTTCACCCCTAAGAAAACCACTCCCCTAGATAAAAAATAAACTCTTAATTATACAAGCCCAAGACAATATAGATGTTGTCCCACACACTAAGTTACTATGCATTTCTATAGATGAAAACCTTAACTTTGAGCTACACATAAACAATAACATCAAAAAAACACACCAACAGCTCAGTATGGTCTACAGGCACCAACACTTTCTTAGCTCTCTACTAGACAAATCCTTGCAACTACCTTTTTACTACCCTCTCTCCTTTACATCGCCCCTCTCCTCACTAATATCCAAAATTCTACAAAATCCAAACTTGATATGAATTACAATAGAATAGTCAAATTTGCTACCAAGGCCAAATTCTCGTGCCACCACTTTTACTCACTGAAACAATTAGGGTGGCTGGAACTGCCCCACCATCTCTCATTCACCCAACTAACTACAGCGCAGAAAATAATCTACAGACCCACAGACTGTCCTGCTCTTTCAACTCTACTCCAAATACCAACCCAGCAGGCACTAAGATATGAAAATCATCTACTTCTTAAAGTAGAAAAGCCCACCATACCTACTGGTCAACTCTTCTACTCCTTCACCAGTGCCAAACTGTGGAACTCGCTTCCACCTTCTATAAAAAACACAGGCAGCACCACCACCATCAAACAAATACTGAAAAATCATCGCAACTCTTCCTGGCTATGTACCTGCTCTATAACCTAACCTCTTCCTTCTCCTTATATGATAACTAAACTCCTGTGCTTTTTGTTACTAGTGACTGATGATACTTTCTCCATATTTATTATTTTTTCATCACTTGTCGATACTGGTACAATAATATTGATTAATATATTTCTGTTTATACCTCTCTGACTGAATTATCTGGCATCCAACTAAAGTCCTGCTTTAACACATATTTTATATATATATATATATATATATATATATATATATATATATATATATATATATATATATATTACTGTAATCAAATCAAATTCCTGCTTTTATGTATATATTCTGTATATATTACTGTAATCACTACGTGCAAAACTCTTTCTACTTCTGTATCGATTAATTTTTAATTTTTTTCTGTAGCTATGTTCTTGCCAGAGCTCTTCTCCCCAGGCCTCCACTGAAAATGGGCTCTTTTAGGCCCACTAAACAAATGCAATAAAATAAATTAATTAATTAAATAAAATAACTTATACTAAAGAAAAAATAATACAACTAAGGGGCAAGGCCCACACCTTCCAAGACTTGGTGTAGAGTGGACTCAACTGGTCAGGTTATAGAGGAGAAATTAATATTGTGTGTCACATTCCAAGTGGTCAAGATGCAACTTACAGAGGTGGTCATTACAGAGAGGTCGGTCTTCCATTGAGTACATGTGGTAAATGTCCGGTTTATGAAAATTAGGTCAACTTAAGGAGGTGGTCAGCTATGCAGGTTCTACTGTACCAAAGTCTAAGGAATATATAGATTTTGTATGTTACACGTTTGCTCCCTGTACAAGGCGTAAGGCATAAAGTTGACGAACAAACATACATACCTCAGAAATTAAAAGCTCCAGGAGGAAATTAGAGTTGTGTAAAATCTTACCATAATAGTAGATGTCTTTAGCAGAAGAACCAGGCAAGGACGTCATCTTTCCCCTTTGTTATTTGCATCATATTTAGAACCACTGACAAAGAAAATAAGGGACTTAGAAATTCAAGGATATAATTGGTATGGTAGTCAAGAAAAGCTGGCTTTATTTGCAGATATTATTTTATACCTGACAAAACCAGAAAGAGACATTACAATTGTTGAACATTTTGAGACAGTTTCACATCTTTTCAGGATACAAAATTAATGAAGCTAAAACAAATGCAATAGCAGTAAATTATGTACCCACACACAAATTGGTTCAGCAATATCCGTATTTAGGGATATCATAAAATGAAATATTTAGGAGTATGGATTAAAAATGATTCTGGTATAGCATCTAAGGAATAAAAATTATTCTGGTGTAGCATCTAAGGATATGTGGGAAGAGACTAAACAAAAGATAATACAAAAACCCGAGAAAATGGAAGCTCTGTTATATGGATATGAAAAGTAAGATACAAGCAGTCAAAATGTTTTTAGTCTCTTTAGTCTTATATACAGGTCAAGCATATGTTTATCAACCAGAGGAGAAGTTTTGAATAGCACTTATTAAAGAGCTGAAGGACTTTATATGGGGAGGGAAGATGGCAAGAGTCAAATGGGATAAGCTGATTCTTCTAGTAGAACAGGGTGGACTGGGACTGCCCGATTTGAAGGGGTATGTCAAAGGTATACAGTTAAGGCTCCTATACATAGCAAAGGCAGAAAACTGTCATTCAAAGTGGAAAGGAATGATGTTGAAACAGGGGAAAAGCTCAAGAAACAAGGAGAGACTTGGATTTTGGATGCAGACCTTTAAGGAGAATAACAATAATCATACAGAATATTATATCCATAAAGTAGCAGAAAGTATATTAAGAACTAATCCAAAAACTCCAAGGAAAGGGTGCCATAGAACCAGGAACCAATAAAACCACAACAGGCACCCAAAGAGGCAGAAGGTAATAATAAAACACGAGCCTGTAGGTGTAAGCAGCAGCAGGTTTAATCACATAAACGCCACACAATACAAATCGTTTGCGTCCACCAGACTTCCTCAGATGTAAAATGAAAGAATGAAGACTGTGCCTGCTTATATACCCCTCCCAATCTAATTAGTAGTTAAAACAATTGTTTAATTGACACCAATTAAATCCTGTAACTAAAATATTCATGACAACCTACCAACTTTCCACAAATACAGATGAAAGTAGATAAAAACATGCACATTTTTTAAAAGAACTTTAAAATAAATATATAAATATTAAAACCATCACAATGTGTTGGACAGATAAATAAACTTGAATCAAAAACCAACAAAAAGAACTTGCAAAACATTATATATACTTATTTTATAGTTTTGCAGCTCTCATTTCTAAAATAGGGGCAATGGATATGTATTCATTCAGCCCTGGGAATCTATTGGCTTCCAATAACAACTGCCAAAATATTTCTCTCACCTCTATCCTATTTTCCCACGGGCCCCCCCTCACATCACATTGCACCTTCTCTACAACAAAGAAGCCCCATTTTGCTTGGGGGCACGTCAGTGTATGTTTAAACAAGGCATTTTTAATATCTTCGACTCTAATAGCATATAAATGCTCATAAATCCTCCTTTTGAGTTTACAAGTAGTTTTTCCAATGTAAAATGCACCATAGGTTTTACATAGGGCCAAATAAATCAAGCCTTCACTATTACAGTTGGAAAAACTACTACTCTGAATCTGATGGTCTCTTGACAGGATGTATACAGAATCCTGTCTAAGTATATATGGGCATTGGGCACATGCCCCACATTTGTAGGTTCCCAATTTCTTACATGAAACAATAGAACCATTATACTCCAGCAAATCCTTGAGGTTCCTGCCTTTTTTATATGTAAATCCTAGGGTGTTGGTAAACAAAACATCCAACTCTGAATAACACCTAAACCTGCTCCAGTGTTGAGTAATAATGTTTTTAACCCTAGAGGTATTCTGATTATAAAACATCACATAGTTACCCCCAAGGTTTCTTGATTTCATCCCTGGTAACGTCACCCCTGGTTGTTGTGTGGTACTCTGCACATTTATTGGTACTATCACACTGGTATCTCCTGTTCCCAAAATAGGGGCAAACCTATCCTTTCTCCCATGCTTTACTTCCTCCAAAACCTCATCAATTAAATAATTAGGATACTTCCTAGATATAAACATTTCTTTGACTCTCTGACTTTCATCTTCGAAGTCCGAGTCCAAAGAGGTCATCTTACAACTACGGACAAATTGTCCCTTGATAATACTTCTCTTCTGTTTAAACGGATGGGAACTAGTGAAATATAGGTATGAGTTAGAAAAGGTTTCCTTTCTATATACATTAGATGTAAACTGCTGCCCTAGGACGTCTTTTTTAATGGTGATGTCCAGAAAGTTCATATAGTCATGTGTAATATGGAAAGTAAATTTCAAAACATTAGCGGTATGGTTTAGATAGTCTATGAATTCTGTTAACTTTTCCATACTACCTTTCCAAAAAATGCAAATATCATCCAGGTAACGTTTGTAATATACCCAATATTGTGCATATTCAGACTGGAACACAAACTTCTCTTCCCAAACCATAAGCACAATGTTGGCATAAGTAGGGGCACAACTTGCCCCCATGGCCACTCCCTGGATCTGTTTAAACAACTCACCCTCAAAAAATATAAAGTGTTTTAATATCAAATCCATCAACTCTGTATAAACCAGAAAAGTATTGTGGTCAAGTTTTCCATGTTGGTGAATGGCATCCTGGAACCATTCTGACCCTGTAGAATGTGGAATCACATTAAATAAATCCTGAATATCAAGGGTTACAAATATTAAGGAATCTGAATACATGTTACTATTAATGCTTCTCAAAAATTCCCAGGAGTCCTTAAGTATGCCATTGGCCCTAACCCAAATATCTTTTAATTTTATACCCAAAAATTTGGCCAACGGATGGGTTTTAGAGCCATTGGCTGCCACAATGGGTCTCAGGGGTGGATCCTCCACACTTTTATGTACCTTGGGTATCCCGAAAATAGCAGGGATATGGAGTCTGTCCACACTGAGATACTTAAAAGTGTCCTGGTTTATAAAATTGTCATTCAGCATGTCCTGTAAAACCAAATCAATCTTACGGTATGCTAAGTTAATCTCATTCTTGGATACCCTAACATACCTATTGGTATCATTAAGCATATCCATCATCTTACTGGAATACAAAATACTGTCCATGAAGACCACCCCTCCACCTTTATCGGGTTGCATCACCCTCAGGTATCTATTTTCTTGAATGGATTTGAGAAGTACCTTTTCTTCTCTAGTCATGTTAAATTTACCATGCCATCCACCCCTGTAAACATTCCTGATTTCTTCTTCGACCTCCCTTTCAAAATTTTTTAGCTGGGGGTGTATAGGGGGATTATAGGTACTAGGTCTTCTAATACCACTATTAGTACCACCATCCTGTTGCCCCTGAAACATAATATCTAAATTCTTTTTCCGTAGAAAAATCCTCAAGTCTATTAAACTGTCCACTAAATTACCCCCTGTAGAGGGGATGAATTTAAAACCTTTTGAAAATAAAAGAAAATGTTTCCTGTCAATCTCCTCACTACTGTAATTGTAAATTTTAGTCATGTAGGGTGTGACATGGTCCATCCACAGTAATATTCCCTGTACTCCATTGGTCCAACATGTTGGCTAGTCCCCCTTCCTGGCTACCACTCTTATTTATCTCGTGCCATTTGGGGGACCCCTGTAAAAATACCGCAGAGGGGATTTGTGCCTTAACCTATCTGATCTCCTAAGTTCAGGGAATTCAGTATGGTTTGAATCCTGATGTTCCCCCATCCCTGAATCACTGTACATCACTCTATGATCCATAGAGTCCCAGGCATTGTGTCCCCCTGGTGGAAAAGAAGAGGAATAAGTACTGTGTTGTGGTCCAGATTTATCAAAAAAATTATTTTTTCGACCAAATTTGTCATTCTTAGGGTACGGGTATGCTTTTTTCTGTCTGTAATCCCTCAAATCCCTATCTATTTTGCCACACTTCCTTTTAAAAATAACATGACATTTTTCTTCCACCTGTTGCTTAATAATAAAATATTTTCTCTTCTCATTTTCAACAGAATCTTCAAACAGATCTTACATAAGATCATTGGTCACTACTTCATTAATGTATTCTATCTCCTGATATACCTGCCCCATAATCCTTTCATTTTCTTTAATCAGGGCTTTCATGACTTCAAAACCACTACAGTCAAAAATACTCAACAATTCTTCAAGAAAGGGGGAGCCTTCCACTACATTGTTCGGAAACTTATAAAAACGCAATCCTTTGGATACTATACCCCTTTTAATACAGTCATGCAAGTAACAATTGTCAATACCCAGAGTTTTATGTTTGTAAATTAAATCAGTGAGTTTTTTAATATTGGCTCTATAAGACACTTCACTGTCTTTCTCAACATCCCGGTCATTAAATATAAACTTATTATCAGTACCTTGGTGACTGGAAAAAGACTTGTAACTAACAAGCCATGAAGCCAAAGAGGAAGAATCCATCCACTTGTGCACTCCATTGTCACCATTAGCCGTATTATCAGTCATTTCCACAGGAGCATGTCCCTGAACACCACGTTCCCTTAAAAGGGAGGACTGTCCATTCGGACCTTGGTTCTGGGAATTCAATGCCAAATGATTGTAACAAAATTTAGTTGCAGCTCCCTTCTGTAATGTAGCCTCACCTCTAGTGCCCCTCGACGGCAAACTGGAAGAAGTTGCAGTTACTTCCTCTACAGGCACATCAGCCTGTCTGCGATCCAAATCAGCTTCCTGATTGCATGCAGGAGTGGAAATGCAATCCTTCCTGTGGGTAGGCCTCATAGGGTTGATATCAAAAGAATTGTCTTTCCCTCGCTGAGAGTTACCAGTCATAAGCGAAATCAATTGGGTAAGCTGCCCCTCCACACGAGACAGGCACGAATCCAGGTCAGTACCTTGAACTGCTTCCCCATCCTGGAAGCTGGCCTCTGCCTCAGATACCTCCATGTAACAAGTAATCCAAAAACTCCAAGGAAAGGGTGCCACAGAACCAGGAACCAATAAAACCACAACAGGCACCCAAAGAGGCAGAAGATAATAATAAAACACGAGCCTGTAGGTGTAAGCAGCAGCAGGTTTAATCACATAAACGCCACACAATACAAAGCGTTTTCGTCCACCAGACTTCCTCAGATGTAAAATGAAAGAATGAAGACTGTGCCTGCTTATATACCCCTCCCAATCTAATTAGTAGTTAAAACAATTGTTTAATTGACACCAATTAAATCCTGTAACTAAAATATTCATGACAACCTACCAACTTTCCACAAATACAGATGAAAGTAGATAAAAACATGCACATTTTTTTAAAAGAACTTTAAAATAAATATATAAATACTAAAACCATCACAATGTGTTGGACAGATAAATAAACTTGAATCAAAAACCAACAAAAAGAACTTGCAAAACATTATATATACTTATTTTATAGTTTTGTAGCTCTCATTTTTAAAATAGGGGCAATGGATATGTATTCATTCAGCCCTGGGAATCTATTGGCTTCCAATAACAACTGCCAAAATATTTCTCTCACCTCTATCCTATTTTCTCACGGGCACCCCCCTCACATCACATTGCACCTTCTCTACAACAAAGAAGCCCCATTTTGCTTGGGGACATGTCAGTGTATGTTTAAACAAGGCATTTTTAATATCTTTGACTCAAATAGCATATAAATGCTCATAAATCCTCCTTTTGAGTTTACGAGTAGTTTTTCCAATGTAAAATGCACCACAGGTTTTACATAGGGCCAAATAAATCAAGCCTTCACTATTAAAGTTGGAAAAACTACTACTCTGAATCTGATGGTCTCTTGACAGGATGTATACAGAATCCTGTCTAAGTATATATGGGCATTGGGCACATGCCCCACATTTGTAGGTTCCCAATTTCTTACATGAAACAATAGAACCATTATACTCCAGCAAATCCTTGAGGTTCCTGCCTTTTTTATATGTAAATCCTAGGGTGTTGGTAAACAAAACATCCAACTCTGAATAACACCTAAACCTGCTCCAGTGTTGAGTAATAATGTTTTTAACCCTAGAGGTATTCTGATTATAAAACATCACATAGTTACCCCCAAGGTTTTTTGATTTCATCCCTGGTAACGTCACCCCTGGTTGTTGTGTGGTACTCTGCACATTTATTGGTACTATCACACTGGTATCTCCTGTTCCCAAAATAGGGGCAAACCTATCCTTTCTCCCATGCTTTACTTCCTCCAAAACCTCATCAATTAAATAGTTAGGATACTTCCTAGATATAAACATTTCTTTGACTCTCTGACTTTCGTCTTCGAAGTCCGAGTCCAAAGAGGTCATCCTACAACTACGGACAAATTGTCCTTTGATAATACTTCTCTTCTGTTTAAACGGATGGGAACTTGTGAAATATAGGTACGAGTTAGAAAAGGTTTCCTGTCTATATACATTAGATGCAAACTGCTGCCCTATGACGTCTTTTTTAATAGTGACGTCCGGAAAGTTCATATAGTCATGTGTAATATGGGAAGTAAATTTCAAAAAATTAGTGGTATGGTTTAGATAGTCTATGAATTCCATACTACCTTTCCAAAAAGGTTTTATAATCAGAATACCTCTAGGGTTAAACACATTATTACTCAACACTGGAGCAGGTTTGGGTGTTATTCAGAGTTGGATGTTTTGTTTACCAACACCCTAGGATTTACATATAAAAAAGGCAGGAACCTCAAGGATTTGCTGGAGTATAATGGTTCTATTGTTTCATGTAAGAAATTGGGAACCTACAAATGTGGGGCATGTGCCCAATGCCCATATATACTTAGACAGGATTCTGCATACATCCTGTCAAGAGACCATCAGATTCAGAGTAGTAGTTTTTCCAACTGTAATAGTGAAGGCTTGATTTATTTGGCCCTATGTAAAACCTGTGGTGCATTTTACATTGGAAAAACTACTGTGAAACTCAAAAGGAGGATTTATGAGCATTTATATGCTATTAGAGTCGAAGATATTAAAAATGCCTTGTTTAAACATACACTGACATGTCCCCAAGCAAAATGGGGCTTCTTTGTTGTAGAGAAGGTGCAATGTGATGTGAGGGGGGGCCGTGGGAAAATAGGATAGAGGTGAGAGAAATATTTTGGCAGTTGTTATTGGAAGCCAATAGATTCCCAGGGCTGAATGAATACATATCCATTGCCCCAATTTTAAAAATGAGAGCTGCAAAACTATAAAATAAGTATATATAATGTTTTGCAAGTTCTTTTTGTTGGTTTTTGATTCAAGTTTATTTATCTGTCCAACACATTGTGATGGTTTTAGTGTTTATATATTTATTTTAAAGTTCTTTTAAAAAATGTGCATGTTTTTATCTACTTTCATCTGTATTTGTGGAAAGTTGGTAGGTTGTCATGAATATTTTAGTTACAGGATTTAATTGGTGTCAATTAAACAATTGTTTTAACTACTAATTAGATTGGGAGGGGTATATAAGCAGGCACAGTCTTCATTCTTTCATTTTACATCTGAGGAAGTCTGGTGGACGAAAACGCTTTGTATTGTGTGGCGTTTATGTGATTAAACCTGCTGCTGCTTACACCTACAGGCTCGTGTTTTATTATTACCTTCTGCCTCTTTGGGTGCCTGTTGTGGTTATATTAAGAACTAAGCCAACATGGGAATGCAGAAAGGAGAGTCTGCTGATAGGTATGACTGCAACTAAGGATATAGACAGTAGGCAAGAGGGGGCTGGAATTTATTGGCGAAGGAACCAAGGAATTGGGAGCAAATGACTAGAGAGGGAAAGGTAATAGAATGGGAAGAGGCCAAGAATTTATTTGGACTGAAAGTTAGAGATTACCTTCCCTATAAAGGATTGATATCAGAGCACAGGCAAAGAGAATGAAATATGGTATCTTAAATGAAAGACCAGCACTGGTACAGTTTTATTAGAATCTAGAATAGGAGCTGCCATTAAAAAAAGAATAATTAGTAGAGCATATAAAATACTGCATGATAACTATAAGAATCAGTCAGAGGAGATTAGAAAGGACTGGGAAGAGAGATTGGATAAGCAATTCACAAAGAAATAATGGGAGGATATATTATGTCTCCCAAATATGCAACAAAATCTAGAATATTTAAGGTTTTTGCTTGGAAATGTTTACATAGATATTTTTATACCCTAAGTAGACTCCAAAGAATTTTTCCTCAGGTAGTCATCAAATATTGGAGGTGTGAGGGAAAGAAAGAGGTACTTGGAAACATATTTTCTGGGAGTGCGGTGTGTTGGCAGACTTTAAGGATTCCCTGCAGAGTGCACTGTCAGAGATGCTGATGTGCAGATTGGTGTGACGAGGGAAATGATTTTTCTGAGCTATGATATAGAATCAGAATTGCATAGACATGATAAGGCTTTGTTGTGTCTAATTATGGTGGTTGCCAAAAAAGAAATTACTAGAAAATGGAAATCCAAATCTAAACCAACAAAACTAGAAGTAGTGAATATAGTAACAGAGATAAAAGAACTGGAATTGAGATCTTTAGAAAAGGGTAGGAGCAAACTACATAGGAAAAAATGGAAATTGTGGGAACAATACATACAGGAGAGGAATGAGGTTTAAAAGAAGTCAGGACTTAAATGAGTTATATAATGTTTGACTGAAAATGATTGGGTAGATTATAAGTGATGTATAATGTTTGCAAATGGGAATGTGTCAGTATGGTTTGTGACGTAAAATGCTTGAACTAGGAATGTGTCAGTGTGGTTTGTTTTCATTTATATAAATGTACGATTGCTTATGTCATAAGTAATGGTTTAATAAAGCTGTTTCTTTTTAAAAAAAAGGAGCTGGAATTGAATAATTTATGTAATGTTGCTTATGTTATATGATATATAGCAATATATGTGAAGTATAATGTTTGTAAATGTTAATTTGTTACTACTGTTTGATTACTTTTGTATAAATGTAAATTTGCCTATGTCACAAGTGATAACTTAATAAAGGCGTGTTTAAAGAAAATAACAGTATACATCCTTCTCTTCACTGTTGCAGTATTCTACATAGAAAGGATCTCCTATCCAGGGCAGCCTGATGCTTGGCCAGTATGCTCCCCGCACGGAACATAGGGCATAAAAAAAATGTACGGATGCAACTACCCAGAACTGAATTGCCCCAGAAGAGAACAATCTACATAGGACAAAGGAGTCCATGCACATCCAGAAGGAAAAAATGCAGAACAAACTAGAGGGGGTTCAAGGGAGAGAGTGAATACTACAACAGTGATGAGAAGAACATCTACTGTTACGGTAAGATTTTACACAACTGTACTATGTCCTTATATATATCACTGTTGCAGTATTCTACATAGAAGAGAGAGTAAAAAAGTTCAAGAAATAGAATAGGAGGTGGAAGGCTGAAAAGAGCCCTCAACAAGCTCACATAAAATGGTTTCAGCAAAATCTGCTCTGGCCCTAGAAACCATGTCTAATTTATAATGCTTAGTAAAGGTATGGACAGAAGACCAAGTAGCAGCTTTAAGGATGGAATTGGTGTCCAACCCCTTGAAGAAGGCACTAGAAGAGGCAACAGTCCGAGTGGAATGAAGTCTAACAGAATTACACAGAAATTTGCCATGAAAAGAATAACAAAAGAAAACGGCCTTAGATATCCAGGAGAAGATGGTTTGAAGAAACAGTCAAACTCACTGTCCTGGGATGAAAGTTAACTAAAACCTGATCAGACTTACGAACAGTCCTAGATTTATCCAAATAATACCTGAGCTGTCTGTGCAAATCCAAGCCCCTCTCATTAGCAGATTGAGGAGAAGGGAAAAAGGAAGGGAGATGTACCGACTGATTCAAGAAAAACTCATGGGGATAAAAGGATTAGTATGAAGGGACACTCTGTCCCTGTAAAAAACTGAAAAAGGAGGAATGGCCATAACGGCCTGAAGCTGAATTAAGAGCCAGTAACAAAACAGTCTTCCAGGTACAATGTTGCAAAGAAGCAGAATTTGGAGGCTCAAAAGGAGCCTGAGTCAATTTTTTTTTTCAAAACAAAAAAGCCCCAATGAGGAGGAATAGGTTTTCTTGGTGGCCTAATATGCAGGACTCCTTCAAGACATTGTTTGAACTCAAAACAATAAGTCAAAGGAGGATTCAAGAGCAAACAAGCAGAAATGGCTGACAAATGGGACTTTACAAAAGAATAGGCCAAGCCCAACTGGAGCAACTCACACAAATGAGAGGACCAGAGAGACCCCCCCTCCACTGAAAAAGGGTCCTAGTTACAAGCATGGCATCAGACCAAAAATCTTTTCCGTTAGGGCATACAAGATTTTCTGGTTGAGGGTTTTCTTGTTTCCTGTAAAACCCTGAGCATATCCTCAGAAAAGAGGCACCTGAAAGGGATGAAAATCCTATCACCCACACTCTCAGCTGCAAGGTGAACAAGTGGGGATGGATGAGAGATACCTTGCCCTGTGTGAGGAGATCTAACTGGTGATGTAACTTGTGATAACTGCTCCTGGTCAGATGCATTAAGAGGAGGAATCAGTACTGTCTTGGCCAAAAGGGAGTCACTAACAAGATTTTTGGGGGAGTCCAGCTGACTCTTCTCCAGGACTCTTGAAAGTAGAGGAAGAGGAGGAAAGAATAAAGAAACATCCTTAGAGCATCCATCTTTCACACCAGATGGCATGGCACTCTAGAACAGAAGAGTGGATGCTGCCTGTTCAGAGGGGAGGCAAATAGATCTACCTGAAGAATACCCCAGCAATGAACAATGTCCAGAAACACATCTCTGTGAGGCACCCATTCGTGAGCCTGTGTTTTGGACCTGCTCAGACAGTCTACCACTAGGTTATGCTCTGAAGGAATGCATACTGGCTGAAGAGTTAACTGATAACGGAGAGCCACTTCCCAAGCCTGAAGAGCCATCCTGCAGAGGAGATAAGACTTCATGCCCACCTGTTCGTTGACATACCACATCGCTGTAATCCTGTCTGGGTACACCTTCAAGGGGCTCAGAGAGAACATGGGGTAAAAAGCCTGAAGGGCCAGAATCAGAGCTCTCCTCTCTCTGATATTAATGCAGTTCCTGAGAAGGGAATGGAGGCGGAAAGGGCCAGCCTGGATTGAGAGCAAGTTGTTAAATCCACCACTCAAATTCCCTCTTGTGATAGGGAAGGAGAGGTACACTAAAATCCAGAGGGTGACAATGCTATAGCCAAACTGAATTGAGGAACCATTGAAGCTTCTGGATACGCAGTCTGCCAAGAGGAAGCATTGGAAAAGAAGACACCATGAATCCCGGGGCCCCAAGAAACTCCCTGGCTGGCATAACATTCAGTGGAAGAAGAGACTGAAAGAAGGCCGTCAACCACAATACCTTTGGAGGTGGAAGAGAGGCCAACACTGGCAGTCTGGATGCTGCATCCCAGAAATACATGATCCTGAGAGGAAGCCAGGATGGACTATTGGAAGTTGATAGTAAACACCTGACTTTTAACAAGAGAGATGGTGAACTGCAGATTCTGTAACAATCAACTGGGAGAAGGCGCCTAAAATTAGCAAGTCATCTAGATAAGGAAAAATCTGAATGCCTTGGAGCCTACAGGAGTTAAGCATTTTGTGAATACCCTTGGGGCAGTGGAGAGGCCAAAGGGCAAAGCAGAAAAATGAAAATGAGAGAAAGACACAGAGAAATGTAAAAACTTCCTGAAAAGAGGGTGAATAGGGATATGAAGGTAAGCACCTTTCAGATCCAAGGACACCACTAAAGCCTGGGGGTAATAAAGGAGGAAACAGTTTGAAGAGTAAGTATCCCATAAGAAGGGACCTCGAGAAAAGTGTTGAGCCAGAACAGATCCAAAATGGGTCTCTAAGTGCCCTCCTTTCGAAGAACCAGGAACATCCTTACCACTTGGGAAAGGGGAGCAGGTTGAATGGTTCCTTGGTTCACCAGGGACCTTAGAACCTCCAAGAAATGAGGAAGTTGCTCTAGAAGATGTTGAGGAATCCCTGAAAAATGATAGAGAGACTTCCACACCTTGAAGTAACTCTGACAGACGAGAGAAAGAACCCAAGAGTCTGAAGTGATGAGACACAAATTTGGAAGACAAAGGGAGAGCCGAAGGGACAAAGGAACCTGGTCTAAAGGGGGGGGGAATTGTCAAACAGAAGCAGACTTATCAGATAAAGGAGGCTTCTGGGCCACAGAAATCTGAGAAGCCTTAGCAGAGGGGGCCAGGATCCCACCCTTCCTGCCCTTATGGGCCTGGCAGGGTTGCATGGGAACATAAGCAGACCTAGAAGGATAATTCCTCTGGAACAGGGGGATAGGAAACACAAAAATATGTTTAAGATCAAGCAAGCCTTTATCTTTATCTTAAATTAAACATGTCAACAGCAGCAGTCCCAAAAATATGTTTATTATCCAAAGGAGCATCCAACAGCTTGGCCTTAATGTCCTCAGGCAGAGACTGGAGACAAAGCCAAGAATAACGGCTCATGACGGACTCAAAAGCCACAGCCCAAGAAGAGGCATCAGCAGCATTATAGCGACACTTAACAGAGTAGCAAGTCACTTGAAAAGCAGAAACTAAAAAACATAAGGCAGATTTGCCTTCAAAATCAGGGAAGTCAGAGATAACCTGACAAGCCACTTTATTACCAATCTTCTCCATTGCTCTACTATCTTTATAAGAAGGCAAAGTTTTGGAAGAGGGCAAAAGTTTAGAAGGTTTGTCAGAAGAGACTGACACCACAGCAGGATCAGCACAAGGGCATTTAAATAAAAATTGACAATTCTCAGGAATCTTGTAGAACCTGGTTTCTTAGGAGCAGGCGGGTGAGAATCATAAGACACTTGGAAACAGCAATGAAAGTATTTAACAAGGCAGGCAACCCAAGAGGAACTGCTAATGGATTAGGAATATCCACCTGAAGCAACTCATATTATCTTCTCTGAATATCAGACACTTGAGAAGAATCACACTTAAAGAATTCCATCATCCTAGCAACTGAGTGCCCAGAGGACAATTTCTAGAAAGGAGACTCAGGACTAACAGACTCCTCTTCACCCAGAACCATAAGCCAAAGGTGAAGGCATCTGTGAAGAATAGGATAGAACCCCTCACCAGACACTGAATCCTCATCTGAGGAACCTGGTTCCCTAAGCCATTTAGAAGTTGTAGAGGTCCAAGGAAGAGCAGGTACCAAAACCCCTTAAGGAGGCTTTAGGGCCATTAAGGCAGAAAACAAGCCCTGAGTAAACACATCCCATTTGTTTTGATTATCCTTAGGACGGACCAAAACTTGCTTCAGTTTTTGTTTTTTCTTAGAAGGGACATCAGCCCTAACAAATACTGGAGGCTCTGACCCATGGTAACAGTCAGTAAAAGAACTTGGAACTTCTTCCCTGATCAGTATCTGCAGAATCCCTCTAGGACTGGTTCCCCCTCAACATCCAGACCAGTCACCTGAAAAGCCTCAGAGGACATGCGAGAAGCCCTCCAATGGGGGTCGCATCACAGGAATCCGACACAAACACCTAATGACCTACAAAGCTATTACCTAGTTCTAGAGGGATGTCCAGTGAAGGCTGGACAGCTAAAGAATCCGGCCAAGACTTCTTGGCTTTGTTTTTACCTAGCGGGAGTATCTCGGGGTTAAAGGATTCTGCCATGGTACTCTTGGCTAACTGTTTAAGTCATTGGTTTTTAAGAGAAATGGCCAGGGAAGACAAACAGCTCCTGAGTGTCTTAGGCACAAACGTCTTACAGATACTACAAGAGGTCTGGTCGTGGGAAGCACCCAAACAAAAAAGACACTATTTGTGATGATCTTCATGGGTAATCTGCCTCCCATACTAACATTTTCCCTTCTTGGATGACATGAACTTTAGGTAGTAAATTAAAATACAAGTCCAAGAAAAGTAAAACAACCCCAATGGAGTACTTACCTGATGTTGCTAAATATTCAGTACAGCAACAGGGCATACAGACCAACTGGGAAAAATGGCGTTCAAACTGGTGGCAATGAACTTCTGGGTAGTTGCATCAATACATCCCTTTTATACCCTATGTTCTGTGTGGGGAGCATACGGTGCTTACAAGATCTTTTAGGCTTTTGCATACTGGCCAAGCATAGGGCTGCCATGGGCAGGAGATCCCTTCTATGCAGAATACTATGTTACAACAATGATACAGAAGGACATCAAATATTCCTAGGAACTAGGAGGAACATGTGCATCTAGAAGGAGAAAAAGGAAAATAATTTTAGACCAGGAAGAAAGAAGGAATGGGGCAGAGCAAAAGGGAGAAGAGGGATGGAATGAATACTGCAACATTGAAGAAAAGGACATCTACTGTTATTGTAAGATTTTGCACAATTGTACTATGCCCTTCCATATCACTGTTGCAGTATTCTTTACATAAGGGAGAGCAAAAAAGCTCAAGATGAAACTTGAGAGGAAGAAGACCCAGAGGAGCCCTCTAGAAACCTATGTAGGACAGCTCTAGCAAAGCCTTCTCTTGCTCTGGAAACAACATTTAACTTGTAATGCTTAGTGAAGGTATGGGCAGAAGTCCAAGTATCAGTTTCAGGGATGGAATTGGTATCCAGTCCTTTGAAAAAAAGCACCAGAGGAAGCAACAGCTCTAGTAGAATGAACCTTTACAGAGGAAGAAAGACATTTACCATGAAAGAAACATCAAAAATAAATGGCCTTAGAAATCCAGGACAATATGTCTTGCTTAAAAACAGTCTAACCTACAGATCTGGGATGAAAGGAAACAAAGTTGCTCAGATTTGCAAATGGCTTTAGTCTTATCCAAATAATATCTGAGCTGTCTATGCAAATCCAGCGTGTGAAGTACCTTCTATCTAGCACTGTGGAGAAGAAATAAAGAGAGCAAATTAATAGACTGATTAAAAGACAACTCATTAACTACCTTGGGCATAAAAGAAGGATTAGTACAAAGAGACACCCTGTCCCTACAAATAATTAAGAAAGGAGTAACAGCCATAAGAGCCTAGAGTTCAGAGACTCTTAGCTGAAGTAAGGGCCAAAAGAACAGTCTTCCAAGTATAATGTTGCAGGGAAGCTCAAATGGAGCCAGAGTCAATTTTTCAAGCACAAAATTGAGGTCCCAGGAGGGTGGAAGAGGCTTCCTGGGAGACCTGATATGAAAGATGCCTTTAAGAAATGGTTTGACCTCAAACACAGAGGCAAGAGGAGGGGTCAAGGGCAGACAAGCAGAAACAGCTGAAAGGTGAGCTTTAACTGAAGAATATGCTAACCCAACATGGAGAAATTCACACATGTAAAATAGAACCAGAGGGATTCCCACAGAAAATTAATCCTGGTTACAAGAAAGGCACCAGACTGAAAATCTCTTCCATTTGGACAAATATGATTTCCTAGTAGTGGGTTTCCTGACCTCCTGCAAAATTCTAAGCACATACTCAGAAAAAAAGGTGCCTAAAAGGGATCAAAACCCTATCACCCACAGCAACAGTTGAAGAGTAGACAAGTGAGGATGGATGATGGATCACAGATCTTTTGTCTTGTGTGAGAAGGTCCACCCTGTGAGATAACGTATGGTGATTGCCCCTGGCTAGGTGAAGAAGAAAGGGGAACCAATGCTATCTGGACCAAAAGCGAGTCACCGACAAGATTTTGGTGAAGTCTTGCTTTTCGTATTTTTTTAAAAACCTTCATTGAATTGTCATTTGTGACATAGGCAAATTTACATTTATATAACAGTAATGAAACTGTATAAACAAGTTCATGTTTACAAACATTGTACTTAACATATATTGTTATATATCATTTAACCTAAGCAGCATTACATAAATTATACAATCCGTGTCCTTTTTCTTAAACAAGAAACATCTTTATTAAACCATCACTTATGACATAGGCAATCACATTTAAATACACCAAAACAAACCACACAGACACAATCCTAGTCACAAGCATTTTATATCACAAACCATACTGACACACTCCCAGTTGCAAACATCATACATCACTTATAATCTACCCAGTCATTTTCAGTCAAACATTAGATAGCTCTTTTAAGTTCTGCCTTCTTTTAAACCTCATTTCTTCCCTGCATGTATTGTTCCCACAAATGCCATTTTTTCCTATGTAGTTTGTGCCTACTCTTTTCTAAAGATCTCATTTCCAGTTCTTTTATCTTTGTTACTATATTCACTTTCTAGTATAGTTGGTTTACATTTTGATTTCCATTTTCTAGTAACTGCTTTTTTGGCAGCCACCATAATTAGACACAGCAAAGCCTTACCACGTCTAGGCAATTCCAATTCTGTACCATAGCTCAGAAATATCATCTCCCTCATCACACCAATGTGCCCACTGTGCAGGGAATCCTTAAAGTCCACCAACTCACTGCACTCCCACAAAATAATTTCCTAATTACCTCTTTCATCCCAGTCACACTTCCAACATTTGCTGTTTACCTGAGGAAAAATTCTCTGGAGTCTACTTGGAGTATAAAAATATCTATGTAAACATTTCCAAGCAAAAATCATAAATCTTCCAGATTTTCTTGCATATCTGGGGGACATACATGTATCCTCCCATTGTTTCTTTGTGAATTGTTTATCCAGTCTCTCTTGGCAATCCGTTCTAACCACCTCTGATTGATTCTTATAGCCATCATGCAATATTCTATATGCTCTACTAATTATTCCTTTTTTAATGGCAGCTTCGGTTCTAAATTCTACTAAAAACTTTACCAGTGCTGATCTTTCATTTAGGACCCCCATATTTCTTTCTCTTTGCCTATACTTTGATATCAGACCTTGATAGAAAACAAATTCTAACTTGCAGTCCAAATAAATTCTTGGTGTCTTCCATTTTATCATCTTTCCCTCTCTAGTTATTTGCTCCCAATACCTTGGTTCCTTTGCCAGTTTTCTCCAATAAATTCAAGCCCCATCTTGCTTATTGTCTGTATCCCTAACTGCAGTCATCCCTGTTGGCGTAATCTCTTTTCTTCATTCCTGTGTTGGCTTAGTTCTTAGGATACTTTCTGCTACATTACAGATATAATACTCTCTATGATTACTGTTATTCTCCTTAAAGGCCTGCATCCAAAATTCCAGTCTCTCTGTGTTTCTTGAGCTTCCCCACTGTTTCATCATCATCCCTTTCCACTTTGAATTACAGTTTTATGCATGTGCTATGTACAGGAGCATTAACTGTGTAGCTCTGAAATACCCCTTCAAATCTGGTAATCCCAATCCACCCTGTTCTACTGGAAGAATCGGTTTATCTCACTTGACTCTTGCTGTTTTCCCCTCCTAGAAAAAGTCCTTCAGCTCTTTGTTAATTGTTATCCACAACTTCTCCTCTGGTTGATAAAAATATGCCTGACCTATGTATAAAACTAATTGGACTAAAACAGTTAATTGCTTGTATCTTACTATCCATATAACAAAGCTTTCATTTTCTCAGTTTTTGTATTATCTTTTGTTAAGTCTCTTCCCACATAGTACATAATTTACCACTATTGCCTTTGTTTTAAGTTCACTAATTCTGTATCCCGAAAAGATATGAAACTGTCTCAAAATGTTCCACAACACTGTAATGTCTCTGTTTTTTTCTAGTATAAAATAATACCATCTGCAAATACAGCCAGCTTTTCTTGACTACCATACCAATTATATCCTTGAATTTCTGAGTCCCTTACTTTCTTTGCCAATGGTTCTAAATATAAATCAAATAACAAAGGGGAAAGAGGACACCTCTGCCTAGTTCCAGGACCCCACCCACTTTAATTTTCGATTCAGATTCCTCATATATCCTCCTAATCAACCTTGTAATGTTTTTCAGGAAATGCAAATGCTTCCATTGCCCTGCTCATAAAGTCCCAGTTTAATCTGTCAAATGCTTTCTCTGCATGAAGACTCACCAATAACAATGGTAGTTAGTTACATTCAGTTTCCCTGTGGATCTTGGAGGAGTCTTGCTTGATCTTGAGCAGGACCTCTGATTTAGAGGAAGGGGATGGAAGGCATAGAGAAACATCACGTTTCAAAGAAAAAATAGCATGCTTACTTTCCAGGGCAGAGGACTTGGAACTCCGGCACATAAAAGAGAAAGTTGTATGTTAATAGAAGTGGCAAAAAGATGTACATGTAGAGGACTCCACCAACATGTCCAGAAACACATCTCTGTGAAGCATCTATTTGTGAGCCTGTGTAATGGATGTGCCCAAAGAGTCTGCTACTGTATTTTATTCTGAAGGAATGCAGACAGCCTGAAGATTCACTAAATACTAGACAGCTAGATCCCAGACCTGAATAGGAAGTCTGCAAAGAAGGTAGGACCATGTCTTCCCTTGCTTGTTGATATGCCACATCACTGTGGTATTGTCTATGAAGATACTGACAGGCCCTGGAAGAAAGAGGGAAGGAAAAGTCTTAATAGCTAAAAGGAGAACTCTCATTTCCTTTATGATGATGTGATCTGGCCTCTGATGAGGAGACCAGAGACCCTGAACCTTGAGGGAACTAAAGGAAGCTCCCCACCCCCTGCCCAAGGTGTCTCAAAAAAGTTCCTGAGAGTAGACTGGGGTTTGACAAGGAAATTCTGGGTTGACAGAAAGTAGATTAATCTACCACTGAAGCTCAAGTTTAAGGCATAGAAGGAAAGAAACTAGGAAATCCAGTGGATGGCAGTGTTGAAGCCACAATGACTTTAGGAACCAGTGTAGTTTTCTCATATGGAGTCTGGCTAGAGGCAGCATACGAATGGTGGAGGCCATGAATCCAAAGCCCTGAGAAAATCACTCGCTGTGACTAAAGTCAAAGGAAGAAGATATTGAAAAAAGGTGACTAGAGACAGAGACCCTTGGTGGTGGCAAGGATCACACCATGGGAATGGTCTAGATCCTGCAAATGAGAAAAATATGATCATGAAAAGGAACTAGAACTGATTTCTGAAAGTTTATGGTAAACCCCAAGCTTTGTAAGAGACAAACCATAAATTGGAGGTGCTGAAGCAAGACCTCGGGGACGAAGTTTGAATGAGCAGGTCATCTAGATAAGGAAAGATATGAACCCCTCTTATCTCATAAAAGGCAATGGCAGGAGTGAGGTATTTGGTGAATACCCCTGAGGCAGTAGAAAGGCCACAGGGCAAAGCAGTGAACTGAAAATGCAAGGAAGAAATAGATAAATGTAAAAACTTCCTGAAAACGGTTTGAATGGGAATGTGAAGCTAAGCATCCTTGAGGTCCAGGAATACTAAGAAAGCCTGGGGAAGGAAGCGAGGGAACAGGATTTGAATGGACAACATCCACAAGGAAGGGACCTTTAGAAAGGTGCTGAGTACAGAATGGGTCTTCAGGTGCCTTCCTTCCTGGGAAACAGAAACAACCTGGAATAAAACCCTTTCCTTTCCTGGGCAGGGGAAACAACTTGAATAGTGCCCAAGCAAAAATGCCCTGAAGCAGTTCTGGAAAGAAAGGAAGCTATTCCTGAGCAGGTTGAGGGACGCCCAGAAAAGGAAGAAGAGATTTACACACCATGAACTATCCCTGGTAGATGATGGACAGAACCCAAGGGTCTTGAGTGACCCTTAACCAATTGGGAAGGGACAGGGAAAGACAAAGGGATAAGGAAACCTGGCCCATTGAATGGGGAAGCAAACTGTCATACAGAACCTGGTTTGTCTTGAAAAGGAGGCTTCTGAGAAGTAGGAGTCTGGGTAGACTTAAAAGGGGATACACTCCTAGACCCTTTCCTATTTTTAGGAGGAAAGTGAGGCTGTCTGCATAGAAAAGCAGATTTGGATGGATATTTCCTCTGGAACTCAGGGACAGGAGAGAAAAAAATATGCTTCAGTTCCGGCAAGGCCTTGCCTTTATCCTGGAGGGACTTAGAAAGCTCAGCAGCAGCAGAACCAGAAAGGTTCTTATTTTTTTCACTACCTGTCTACATCTAATAATTTAATGACTAATCTGCTCACTAGACAATACTACATTATTCTCCTTGGGAAAGATATGTCATTATTGTAAACAGTTAAATGCACTAGTTGTATTTACTTCATTTTTTTATTTTTATTACAGTTATTCATTTCACTTGAATACTGAATATGTAATTTTTGCTTATGTTGTATTGCTGCACTGTTTTTTTTTTGGATTTTGTAGATTGCCTACTATGTTATCTTTTTATGTTTGTATTGTTGGAGCTTTTCTCCTTGGGTCTCCACTGAAAATGGGCCATTGGCTCAGATGGACTAACCTGGTTAACAAATGTCAAATAAATAAATAAATCAAGAGGAGTATCCAACAATTTAGCTTTAATATCATCAGGTAAGGGTTAGAGATGAAACCAAGAGTAATGTTTCAAAACAGAACCAAAGGCAGCAGCAGCCCTAGAGGAAGCATCAGCTGCATCATAACTGCATTTAATAGAGTAGTGAGACACTTGAGAGATAGAGAAAGGGCCAAGACCTTCCCTTTTGAATCATGGAGGTCAGAGATTGCCCGAGAAGCTTGACAAAGGGCTAAAATTAGAAGTTATGTACTCACCATAACGTTCCATCTGAGTAGGTGTATTCATTTGTCTGCAACCTGTGGGTTATGGATCCGATATCGGATCCGAACCGGCATGGTTTACCAGCTATGGATCCAAGCTCTCAGCGCCTCCCCTCACCCATAATGCCCTGCTCTACCCTCATGACCTCAGATCGAGTTTGCCAACAGCAAGAACACCCTGAAAAGGGTAACACATAATATGCAGGAAACTGAAAGGCCAGGGGGATAGGAGGGCGGGATGGTTGCAGACAAATGAATACACCTACTCAGATGGAACGTTATGGTGAGTACATAACTTCTAAATCTGAAGTAGGAGATTCATTTGTCTGCAACCTGTGGGACAGAGTCCCCAGCTACCTGAATCTTGGGCGGCCATCATGGAAGGATATTCCGAGCACCGCGAGCCAAAGGATGCTCTACCCTAGATGCAAGATCCAACTTGTAGTGGGAAATAAAAGTATGAGATGAAGCCCACGTGGCTGCTGCACAAATATCATCTAGAGGAATCCTAGCCTTAAAGGCTGCCGAGGTAGATACTGACCGGGTTGAATGGGCGTGTACACCCTCCGGTGCGGGCCTTCCTGAAGCTTGATAAGCCAATAAGATACATAGTGAAATCCAGCGAGACAGAGAGACTTTAGAAATTGGCTTGCCCAAATTAAATTTAGCAAAGGAAATGAACAACTGGTCGGATTGCCTATGACCAGCCGTTCTGTTTAGATAAAATCTAAGTTGCCTGTGAACATCTAAGGAGAGAAGCTTGTATTCACCTTTGTTTTCATATTTAGGAAAGAAAACAGGGAGGTTAATGGATTGATTAATGTTTGCTTCAGAAGCTACTTTAGGAAGAAAGGACGGGTTGGTCCTGAGGTAAACACGGTCCGGATGAAAGACCAAGTAAGGAGGTTTAGCTGATAATGCTTGGAGCTCTGAAACTCTCTTCGCCGATGTAATGGCTACTAAAAAGGCAGTCTTGAAAGACAAGAATTTGAGATCTACCGTAGCAGCTGGTTCGAAGGGGGGGGCGGTCAAGGCCTGGAGAACTAAGGAAAGGTCCCAGGGAGGAACCGCTTGTTTTACAGGGGACCTGAGAAGGAAAGTACCTTTAAGGAAAATTTTACACAACTTGGCTGACATGAGTGGACTAGAGTCATGACCAATGTGATAATGTGAAATTGCCGCAAGTTGTACTTTGACTGTAGAACTGCTGGCACCATCGTTAAAAAGAGTGGTTAAGAAACCAAGCACTAAAGGGAGAGGAACTGTGAAGGGATTCAGGCCTTGCCGCTCCGCCCACAAAGAAAACAGTTTCCACTTGCTGCGGTAGACTTTCCTAGTGGACGGTTTATGAGCTGCCACCAGGATCGCCTTAACAGGGGACGAAATACCGGGAGTCCTGATCAAGAGTGGAACTGGAGCAGCCAAGCGGTCAGCTTCAGGTTGTCCAGGTTCGGAGGAGATAGGCAGGATGGATGAGATATCAGATCCGGAATGGGATCTAGAATCCAAGGAGGATTCACCGAGTGAGACCTTAGGAAGGGGAACCAGATCTGCCGAGGCCAAAACGGAGCAATGAGAATCATTCTGCAACCCACCCGAGAGGCTTTCTGAAGAACTTGGAGCATCAGAGGCAATGGTGGATAAGCATACAGAAGACCGGGTGGCCAAGCATGCACCAGAGCGTCTCTTGGGGAACCTCCTGGAGGAGGTATCAGAGCGAAAAAACTGTCGCACTTGGTGTTTGAGGGAGAGGCAAAAAGATTGCATGAAGGAGTTCCCCACCATGCGAATATGCGTTCCGCTACTTGAAAATTGAGAGACCACTCGTAAGGGGTCAGAATGGTGCGACTGAGCTTGTCCGCCAGGATGTTGGACCGACCCGGAATGTGCGTTGCTATTAGAAAGCAGTTGGTGGAGATTGCCCATTCCCAAACTCTCATGGCTTCTCGACAAAGAGGGTAAGACCTCGTTCCCCCTTGCTTGTTGATATACCAGACAACCGACATGTTATCCGATTGAATCACAATTGTTCCCAAGGGAAGAAAGTCCTGAAGTGCTAGCAACGCTATGAGTACTGCTCTCATCTCTAGAACGTTGATATGCAGTAAGGTCTCTGAATCGTTCCATGTGCATTGGACGGTCCGGCCTGCAAAATGCCCCCCACACCCGAGGCGGGAGGCGTCAGTGGTCACCGTGGCGAGAGGGGGAGAAGCACAAAATGGGCGGCCCCCGTGGAGATCTGGGGAGTGAAGCCACCACAGGAGGGACCGCTTGCAAGCCTTGCTGATCGCAATGGAATGATGCATAGGAAGAGCAAGGTATGACCACTGTACTAAGAGAGTCCACTGGAGGATGCGCATATTGAGCCTGGCGAGAGGAAGAAGTGCTATAGCAGACGCCATGGACCCTAGAGCCCTCAGGACCAACTCCGCCGGAACAGAACTTGAGTGGAGAATGACCCGCACCTGGAGCTGCAGATTTTGAACTCTGTCCGCAGTGAGGAAGGCTTTTAAACTCCTTGTGTCTAACCTGGCCCCTATAAAATCTAAGAGCTGTGTGGGCGCCAGGCTGGATTTCTTTGTATTTATAGTAATGCCCAGATTGGGAGCAAGATGGAGAAAGGAGTCTCGGGCCAATAGTAGTAGATGCCTTGTTGGGGCGGTAAGGAGCCAGTCGTCCAGGTAGGGAAGACCTGCACCCCTGAAGCCTCAGGTGGGCCGCTACCACTGCTAATACTTTGGTGAACACCCTGGGGCTGTGGTGAGACCAAAGGGAAGGACCCGAACTGGTAGTGACTGGCTCCCAGCCGAAGCGGAGGAACCTCCTGAGCGCCTGTCCATTAGGATGTGGTAGTACGCATCTTTGAGGTCTATGGAACACATCCAGTGACTTTCTCCCAGAAGGGGGAGAATAGATTGTAGAGTGACCATTCGGAATTTTTCCTTGGGAACTGCCAGGTTCAAGAGAGAAAGGTCTAAAATTGGTCTTAGATCCCCCGTCTTTTTTGGCACTAAAAAGAACCTGGAGTAGAACCCTGATCCGATCTGGTCTGGGGGGACGGGCTGGATGGCTCTTTTCTTTAGCAGATGGCCAATTTCTGCCAAAGCAGCCTCCCGTTGACCGGGTGGAACGTCTGGGAGGGACTTCAATTTTGGTAAGTGACGAAAAGGGATGCGGTATCCTCTGGATATGATCTGGAGAACCCAGCGGTCTGATGTTATGGACTCCCATGCCGCTAGGTGCCCGAACGTCCCCGACTGCCTCCAGAGTGGAGCAGCCGGGCAACCCCTCAGGGTTGCTGCGCTGGCCGTTCAGAGAAGGGTTCTCTGGACCCGAAGTTCCTGGGAGCCCCTCTGCCTCTAGGGCGGCGTCCTCCCTGTCCTCCTCTGCCACGGAAGGACTGGTTGTCCGGAGCAGGCTGGGATTGCTGTGACTTCCGGAACCACATCTTCTTCTGACCCTTTTGGTTCCTAGAATAGGGCCTCTGGGGTGCAGAGAAGCGGATTCCGACGGCAGACAGCGTCTTCCCGTCCTTCTCGCTCTGGGTCAAAGTGTCGCGAACGGTTTTGCCAAAAAGGGCAGAACCATCAAAGGGGGCGTTTGCAAATGACGCTTTGAAGGGCTCAGAGAAATCGCAATGACAGAGCCAGGCCTGACGTCTAGTGACTAGACCTGCCCCTGCGGCTCTAGCGGCGCCTTCCGTAGCATGGGAGAGTAGCCGCATAGAGGTATTGGTAACTGATCTAAGAGTGGCCATGCGGGTGGAGTGCAGCACTTTGTCCTCCTCCGACATGGACTCTGGGGGAGATGCAGCGTATTCTTTAATGAGATCACGCTGCATCCTAATAACGTGTGCCAGGTAGTTCAGCGCCCTTACCGAGAAGGTCGCTGAACTAAACATCCGCTTCCCCAAGCAGTCCATCATCCGAGACTCCTTGCTCGGGGGATGGACTGAGGGACTCTCCTGAGCAAGTTCCCTCTTGGTGGCCGCCGCCGTCAACATGGCATCTACCGGAGGCCCCTTACTCCAATGGGCACGGTCAGATGGTGGGCTGAGGATCCAGTCAGGCCTCTTAGGGATTGGCTCCACGGTGTCCGGTTCCTTCCACGCCCTGGTGGTAATGAGGTCCACCAGGGGGTTGGCAGGAGGGGACACCCAAGAGGTAGACAGGCCCGCTTCAAATGCCTCCAAGAACACGGACTCGTCCGAGGAAGACTTGGGGGCAGACCCCCCCCTTATACGGAGCATTTCCATGATGTCTCCAAATGAGACATCCTCGGGGGGTGACCGTGGGGAGCCTTCCTCTTCCTCCAAATCCGTGTCTTCCGTGAGAGACTCGGGGGAGTCAATGTGCCTCCTTTTGCACGTATGCTTGCGAGGAACATCCTCTGGGGGCTGTCAGAGGACTCCTCAAGAGCAGCAACCTGTTCCAGGGGAACAGCTTGGGGCACAGAAGCGGGCTGTCCCAAGGGCCGGATGGTGGAAGCCTGACCCAGTGCAGAGGGAGCGCGGGACGGAGCCGAAACAAGTGCCGGGGGTCCGGAGACCCTCAACAGGGCCCTCTCCACTACATCAAAGGCGAAGGGGAGCCGACCTCGACCAAAGGATCCGACAATCGGCTCCCCTCGGATCCGAAGAGTGGATCGAGCCGGCGCCGGCGCGGATCCGGGACAGTGCGTTCCGACACAGACGGCGCCGAAGGTGCACTGTTCCCCGGATCCGAGGCTCGGATCCAGGCTCCGAGGTCGGATCCGATGCACTCGAGGGCAGGGTCGGATCCGGCACCAAGTACTATCGGCGCCGACCCACCCCGCCCGGCTGCTCGGCTCCAACTGCTCCGAACCCGGTAGCGGGTCGGAGAAGGAGCAATTGGCTTGAAAAGGGTCGAGCTCCCTGGGAGGCAAGAGCACTCCCATCTGCATCTGGGCCTGGATGAACCTTCTCATCATCCGGTCCAGATCAGCATCCGATAGGCTGTACGTTGATCTCGACGAGGCTACTGAGGTAGGCCATGAGTGCCTCCTCGATAGCCTCGGCGGAGATCGGGTCTCCTCCTCCTCAGGTCCCGTGAAAACACACTGGAGACCGGAGCCGAGGAGGAGGAGATCCAGCCGACAGGAGCCGGGAGAAGCCGCTTGGCTGGCGGGCCGAAACAGAGGTCTCGGCCGCCGCTTATGGTGCTTCTCCCTCCGGTCCTTTTCCCTAGCATCCCTCTCCTCTGAACCAGAAACGGGAGGTTGAGTCCCAGGAGGAGGAGGGGGAGCCGCAGAGGGAATAACCGTGGGGACGGTTACCCCGAAGGAGCGGAGGTCGAGCCGAGTCCGGCAAAAGGCCCGCCAAAACAAGCTTGGACCTCTGCTCCTTCAATGCCCTGGGGTTGAACCCTGCACAAATGGAACATCCAGATGTGAGGTGTTCAACCCCCAGGCATCTAACACACCGAGTGTGGCCATCAGCTGGGGAAAGCTTATGGCCACACTCGGAGCATTTGGAGAAAATAGCCTTGGGCTGCTCAGACATCCCAAGCTAACAAATAAAGTTACTATAACTAAGGTAAAGTAACTAAACAAAAATCACTCACAGGCCCAACACACACTCTACGCTACCAGCGAGGGGAGGGATATAAATTTAAGATTAAACTCTAAAAAAAAGTAATAATACAAGAGGGAAACCTACACTTTCACACAAATTAACCAAAAATTTTACTAAATTTTACAATATAAACACTGAATCTATCACTTAGCTGGAGAGCTGGAAAAAACAATCTGGTCACCATGCGTGGCAAACGAGATCTGAGGTCATGAGGGTAGAGCAGGGCATTATGGGTGAGGGGAGGAGCTGAGAGCTTGGATCCATAGCTGGTAAACCATGCCGGTTCGGATCCGATATCGGATCCATAACCCACAGGTTGCAGACAAATGAATCTCCTACTTCAGATCATACCTTGTCATATGAGTCTGGCAATTAATATCCCAAAAAGCCAGGGTGGCAACAGTATATACCCTTTTCCTTTGACATTCCATAGCTGTACTGTTCTTGTCTGAAGGAAGTAGCTTAGTAGATGGCAAAAGTTTAAAAGGTTTGTCAGAAGAGACAGACACTACAGAAGGCTCAGCAGAGGGAGATTTGTACAAGAACTTACAATCATCAGGCACCTTGTAAAATCTATCAGATTTCTTAGGGACTGGAGGGTGAGAATCAGGGGCCACAGAGGATGATGAGCAGGTATCTAAATGAGCAGCCAAGACTGGCGGTACAGCAGAGGACTTAGGAGACTCCATCTGGAGGAGTTCATATTACTTCTTTTGAATATCAGAAACCTGACAACAGTCAGTCCATTGTGAAACATTCCATCATGCGAGAAATAGTGTCCACAAAGCACAATTCTTCTAAGGGAGAGTCTGTATTAACAGAATCTTCCTCCTCAGATCCATAATCGAAAGAAGAAGGGATTTGAGAAGAATATGAAAAAGATTTTTCCCCAAAATCAAAATCCTCTTTAGAGGACTCCTGCTCTCTGGGCTTCTTAAGGGGAGTAGACAACTAATGTGGAGTAGGCATAGAAACTCCTTGAGGAGGCTTTAAGGCCATTACAGCATTAAACAGCCCATGGGTAAAATCCTGACATTCATGTTGGGGATCTTTAGCAGCAGGGGAAATATGCTTATTTTTTTTTTTCTGGGTTTTTTTGCCTTGTTTTTTCTTCTAAGGAATGCCTGCCCTAAAAACCCTAAGAAGTTCAGACCCTTGCTGATACTCAGCCAACATAGTAGAAATCTCCTCCTGAACTAGGATCTGCAACATCTGGCTCAGATGTTTGTAGAGCCTCTGAGAATGTGCGGGAAGTGAGATCCATGCCAACCTCCAACAGGGCTGCTGCAGAGGAAACCAAGATAAAAAACAGGCAATCCTCTGGGATTTTACCAGCCTTGAGACAGACATCCTGGGAAGTGGGACCACAGCCAAATCAGAGTCTTTTGGCCTTTTTCTTGGCAGGCAGCTGACTTTTGGGACAGGAAAATTCTTGCCATAGCATCTTGCACCAACAATTAAGACATTGGTTCTCCAGATAAATCAACAAGGAGGAGAGACAACTACATAAGGTCTTGGGGACTAACACTTGGCAGACAGAACACAGTGTATGTTCGGGAGAAGCACCCAAACAGAAGAGATACTGCTCATGATGATCTTTATGGGGAATCTGCAAACTCACAAAAATAAAAGTAGAAATAGATAAGAATAAACCCCAATGGGGCACTTACCTGAAACAAAGCTCTGTAACCAACTTAGAAGAAGGAGCATTCAGACTGACATTCAATGATGGCATTCAGACTGGAGGCAGTCTGCATGTCCTCCATGCGGTCGAGTGAGTTACGATATGCATGTGTGTGTGCGTCTGCCTACTGTGAAGATTGGGCGCCAGGCTGGCAACTTGACACAGTGGAAACTCCACTGCCAATCAGTCTGCAGACCAGTGATCCACTGTGGTGACCCCTAATGGAAGAAGCTGAAAGACATGCTTTGTACATCCATACATCACTTTTATGCCTTACACCTTGTGTGGGGAGCATATGTCTGTATATTCCTAAGACTTTGGTATAGTGGGTGGATATTGGGCTACCTTTGGCAGGGATTGAATTCTTATGTAAAAAATACAGCAACGGTGATATGGATAGACATCTATAAGAAATGTTAAATACTGTCAGCTTTATAAAATATAAGAGCTAGATACACAATCATTATTTTATTCTGAATTTGTTGACCAGGGTAGAACACTGATCCCACTGGACCTATTTCAGTCTCAGCCCCGGGGAAACACAATAGATACATGACATTATATACAGAACGAATAACTAATTGCACTATATATAGATTATATACAATTTGAACATCAAAGTCAGCTTGAGAGTATAAAAGCAATAGATACATAACAATATATAAAGAGCAAATAACAAAACACAATATATACATGCATTATATAACAGTGGATATCAAAGTTGGCACATTGAAAAAAAAATCACGAAGAAAGGTGGAGTCAGAGCAAGGTATGTAGAGGTAAGAACAGTAGGAGGAGAATACTCTTGTGTAAGTAAACTTACCATAACAGTAGATGTTCAAACGATCACTGCTGCAGTAGCCTTTGCTTCCAAAGTTTCAGTGCACCTTCCAAGCCTCCAAACCATTAGTCAAGCCCTTCAGAGCTTTCATGCCAACAGACAGAGGGAGGCTGAGCCTTGAAAGGATAATGCTAGGAACAAGAAAAAATAAGTGTCCATGCTCTACTATAAATAACACAACAAAAAACAATGAGGCTGGAGGAAGGGAGCAACTGTTGTAGCACTGATCATTTGAACATCTGCTGTTATGGAAAGTTTACTTACACAACCGTACTATGCTCATCATATATGGGTAAATTACCCTAGCTTATTACGTTTGCTACCAACTTTACTACAATCTACCCAACCACTACTCTTGCAAACCAACCTATTTCAGCTCCCTATCTACCTACACTCATTTCCTATCAGCTTTGTTATAACCTTTCTTTCTAGTTGGGAGAGTTAGGACAAGACTTTCACTAGTGATTCCACACACATGGATGGAACCACCGCAGAGATCAGCAAGTTGTCCATGTACATAAAAAAGTGAATGCCCACAGTCCATCAGTGGGCCATTACTGGAACAAGGCATTTGGAAAACACTCATATTGCAGTGGATAGCTCAAAGAGCAATACAAAAAACAATAGTGTGAGCCACACATGACAACTCTCAGATATCCACTGATGCAATGAGCTCTGGGGATATGAAGAAAGGCATCCTTCAAGACCAGGGTCACCATTAAGCAGTGGTCCGGAAATAGAGACAGCACTGTCTGCAGGGTGAGCATCTTGAACTTGGGGACCATGGCAAGCATATTCAAAAAATAAAAGGCAAAGCCACAACGAACAAGGGGAATACAAGTTTTCCAGAAGACCTCTCCAAATGCTGGGATCAAAGTAGGGAAAAGAAAACATTATTTTGAGTTCCTGTATCTGTTCACCATTAGAGGAACCAGCTGATCCAAGTCGTCCTCAGACAAAACATCCCTTTGAAAAAAAAAGATCTTTAGCAGACTGACTGGGGGTGGAAGCACCAGCATTATTATAACACGGGTATGCAACTGGTAACCAACTGCCTGCACCATGGATATATCCACTGCCACCATCTCAGGTAGGAAACCAGTCAGAGACATCTGCCCCAACATGGGGGAGGTCTACTATCTCTTTTTGGCATGAATTACACTTGTTTGTCCCATACCTTCAGCAAAATATGGTACAGCTCCGAAGGATTTGTCTGACACTCATGTCATGCACAGTTGTGGTACTATGAACACACCAGGGGACCTTTAGAATTACAAGCCATAGGCTGAGGCATATTTTTTTGCTTTATTCTTTCTTTTTTTAGGTGCAGATGGGGACGATGGTGGTGGAGGCCCTGAGTCCATCGATGAGATGATGATGGTAGTGGGTCTCTAAGTCCATCAAGTCAGGGGACAAGAAGCTAGCCAGCTCAATACCAAATACTGGCTGCTCAGTCACTCAGTAAGAATATAGACAAATCCCACTATTTTCAATCTAAACAGCAATCTAAAGACTATTTCGGCAGGGATATTATTCTGAACACTCTACTGAGAAAATTATAGTATTTTCAGTAACACTGTTCAAAGCACAAAATACACATGCAAAAAGGAAGGGCTAATTTCAGTCAAAATGAATGCATATAGCCTAAAACAGCATTAGACAAGAATTAAATTATACACCAATGAAAAATTCCTGTCAGAAATGTTTAACATACAAAATTGTGCCAAAAGCAAACGGAGGTTTACTTCTGCAGGGGTTACTATTTAAAGACTGCGTAGAATAAAATGAAAGTTTCAGTAACACAGTTACTAGCTCAAATACATGCACAAGTCCCCTAATTTTGTAAAACAAAAGGGCTTGTTTCAGTCAAAATGAATGTACACAGCCTAAAACAATATTAGACAAGAAATAAATCATAAACTGATGACAAATTCATGTCAGAAATATTTAACATACGAAATGGTGCCAAAATTACAACTTAAAAGAAAAAAATTTTTAAAACGATGTAATCCTATTCAATCACCTAAAATAATCATAACCCCAAAGGAGAAAAAAGCAACATCCATACGTTTTCCTGTTAAAACTTCTAAATTAAGCTTTTAATCAGCAGGCCTTATTGTGTTAGTCAAAGTAAAAGAAGAAGCATACACAAAATTTTTAATCAGAAAAAAAAAAAGTCAAAGCAGCAGAACACTACTCAACCACTGATAGAAAAAGCATAAGGTGGAAATAAAAACAGAAAAGGGTTTCTTATCTGAGCTCAGCAGCTGAATATATCCACAGTAGTAGTCATATTCCAAGAGATCTTTCTTTTACTGTGGCACTACAAAAACTGAAAGTGTCCTGTCTGTGAGTATGAAGAACTGTCCTTGTCATGTCAGGTGATTGGTTCTTCACCCTCACAGGCAGGCAGTGGGAGGAGTTCTGAGCTTTGACAAACTGCTGGGGGGGGGTAGCAGGGCACTATTACTCATACACCAATAAGGCAGTGTGCTTGTTGAACATGGGTAGAGATGGATATCTTGGATTAAAGTAAAGTAACCTCACATAGCACTTCAGGCATAAAAGAAGAAACAAAAAATAAACCCTGTCTCTACAGAAAATGAGATAGGGTTGAGTCACCATAGGAGCTTGCAACTCATATACTCTTCATGCAGAGGTCAGAGCAGTAACTAAAACAGTTTTCCATGTTAAAAACCTCAAGTCATCTGGATTACCAGGTTCAAACGGAACCAATGTTAGCTGTTCTTAACACAAAATTAAGATCTCAAAGAGGGGCCATATGTTTTCTAGGAGGCCTCTTATGCAAAACCCCTTTCAAAAGCATATTAACATGAAAGTGCATTGAAAGAGGAGGATCCATGGGCAAACATGCTTTGGAAAAAATATGGAGAAGGGAAGACCTGGATTTAGATATATTTGTTGTCTTCACCAACTCATTTCACTTCTGACAAACCCCAGCACTAGGATTTAAAAAGACAAGGCATGTTGGTGGTGGGACTAAAGAGACTTTAGATACCGTTGTGTCATTCTCATCTGGAGTCTTGCCATGGGTATCATGAGAATCACAGATGCTATGAGACTCAAATTCCTAAAGTAAACTCTCACAGTAACCAGATTCTGAGTGGAAAATCTTAGAAATAGCTCCTGATAAAGATCTATTTTTTTCCAGTGGAAGAAAAGCTCTTTGAACTGAGGTGTCCAGTTGACACCCCAAGAATACCACCCTGTGTGAAGAAGTCAAAAAAAGACTTTTGAATGTTCTCTTGCAATCCTATCTTGTGTATGACATTTCTCATCCAAGTGAGAGATTTCTGACATTTCAAAAAAGATTCTGCAAAGATAATCAGGTCTTCTAAATATGGAAAAATGTGAATACTCTGTAGCCTGCCATAGGTTATAACTAGAGGTAGACACTTTGTGAACACTCTTGGTGCAGTGGATAGTACAAACGGTAAAGCAGAGAACTGATAATGTAATCCACACAAAACCTTACAAAAAACACCTGAAAACTGGATGAATAGTAATGGGATCATAAGCATCTTTTAAATCTTGTCTTAACTTAAATGAGGAAGAGGTAATAGGTTGTGAAGTGACAGCATTTTGAATGTGGGCACTATCGCAAACAGGTTTAGGAAAGAAAGATCCAGAACTGGTCTCCAAGCATTTTCTTTCTTTGGCACTAAAACATCCTTTCCCAACCAGGGAAGAAGGAACTAGTTTTATCACTCCCTGGGACAGTATGTGTTAAAGGACAGGGGGAAATAAAGGAGCCTGGTCTGGTGGATGAGGAATTACCCCTGGAAAAGGAGGGATTTATTCCCACTGTCATACATAACCTTCATATATGATCTCCAGAATTCATTTGTCTGAGACTATCTGTTGCCAAAGAGAAAAATGGATATTCATACTTTCTGGAAAGGAAAATGGGCAGCTGGGGGGGGGGTCAAGATCCCTTAAATAGCCATCCTGATTTCTAAGGCTGTCCTTGATTGGGGTGGGGGGTTACTAAATTCTGTTTGGAACCACCCTGACATTTCTTCTTAAACATCTGTTTATCCATATTTTGTTGAGACTGTTTATTTTATTTTTTGGCAAAACTGGATGGCAGGTTACAGAATCCCTTAGGAAATCTGAAAAAAAGAGGACAAAATCTTAGAGATTCCATGTATCAACTTTCTCCTTTCATCACACTTTTTGATAAGCTCTGCTGCAGAGGAACCAAAAACAAAATCTCTGAAGAGGAATTTAAAATCCCATTTTTCACATCATCTGGGAGGTTCTGAGAACACAGCCAGGCAAACCTCCTGAAAACAGTACCAGAGGCCACTGCCCTGGAAGAAGTATCACCAGAGTCACACACAAACTGCAAGCAATGAGCTGTGACTTGTGCAATGAAAAGAAAATATTTAAAGCAGATTTTACCTCACAAGAAGAACTGCAGAGAAAACATTCCTCATACGTTCACAATTATGCAGAATAAACTTTAACATATGATCCTGACAATTCAAATTTTGAAAATCAAAGTTGGAGAAGCATATCTTTTTTCCCATACTTCATCAATAATTTTCCCAAGCTTGTCAAATTAGAGTAGGATTGGAATAAATTAAATGTTTAGCATCAAAAAGCTATAGCTGCTGGATCAGGTTTGAGAATAGCGTATAAAATCTTAAAAGATTGAGGAACTCTACACATTCTATCTGCCTTTTTGGGGGGGCAGACTGGCTATCAGGAAAATTGCAAGCATTGACAAATACATCCTCCAAAGCTAACAGAACTGGAGGAATGGGTGAAAGTTCTGGAAATTCCTTCTGTAACATCTTTGTAACATCTCAAAATTTTCTGAGAGACTCAGGAACGTTAGCGTTCTCCCACTGAAAACACTAGCACATTCTGGAAACAATCTCAGAGAAAGAGAAACCCCAACAGGAAGAATCAAAAACTGAGCTGTCTTCTGAGTCTGAATCACAAAAGTGAGGAGAAAGTCATGTATCTGTCCCCTCATCTTCCTGTCCAGATTCAGAATCTTGAATCCCTTCAGGAAAAGAGGTATCCCTCTTTTTTTTTTTTACTAAACAAACACCCAGTAAGAAAGGTGAATAGCCTAAACTAAACCCTGAGCCAGACTGAAGAAACTACTCCTGACTAAGGAAACTTGAGGAAAAGTAGTTAAGCTTTTTGTTTCCTTTTGACTGGAAAAAGGAGACCAACAGTGTTAATAATGGTAGCAGCAGCTTCCTCAGGGATGGGCACAATATTCTGACCAAAGAGGAAAGTCTTTCCTGTTCTCTCTCCTAAAATCAACATTAGTGGCTCTCCCTTGCCCAGTGAGAGGATCCCAACAGCTGCAGAGGATGAGACTAAACTCTGCTCCATAGTGATTGTAGGTGCTAAACAAGAGGAATCTGGGGTAAAAGATGAGTGTTCTGTGACAAAAAGCTCAGGCCACAGCAGAGTCACCCACCTGCAGCTGAGGCAAATTGCTAGCCTGCTATGGAAACGATGACTGTTTGCTTAACCTTTTCTTTTTATGGCTGGAAGAAGGACAAACCATGGACTAGTAGTTTGTTCCATGGTCAATCAAAAATAGTGCCTCTTTCCTGTGGAAAACAAAGCATCAAAAGCTGGTAAGAATTTAGTCTGTAAAAGTCACTTTTTTCACAGAAAAACACAGTAAAAAGCCCTTTAAAACATTTTGCCAGACCCAAAAAGTAATACAAAGACAAATTTTCCACAGAAAAAAATATTTTAAACAGCTTTTAAACTGACAAGAAAAAAGTACACTCCCATTTAAAAGTATAGTTAAGTCTTACAGTCCATTAAAACTCAAACTCCTATTTTAAAAACAGCTGTCTTAAACAGAAACGTACAATAAAGCAACTATTATTTAATGTGGAAGGTTTTTCCCCCCAGAGAGTACTTGGCTGCCCAACAAAGGAACTGCATAAGCCGGCCACCAATTCTAAAAAGCCTGCAGTGGAGAGCTGTGTTCAGTGTCAGGAAAGCACTGAAAGAATTGGAGCACAAATCTGTCTTTTTTCAGCTCAGCTTGACCTGAATAACAGAATAGGTGTATGGAGGTGCCTTGAAGCTTTGGAAGCTGGCTGACTGATGAATCCTTGGCAGCATATGACCTATATAGCTAAGGCTACTTCATCAGTGATCAGTATGTTGAACTGCTGATTAAACCTGACCCCATTCACAACAGCTTATGAGACAAGCACTAGCTCCCCACCAGATCGGTAATTTAATATAATATAATAAGGTCAAGCTGGTTAATTGTGACTTTCTCATCACTTTTGATTTATCTTACTTTAAATTAGTTCTTATGATAATGTTTACACTGTTAGACATATATTAAATCCCCTGCTTAGTGCTGGTATATTCACGCAGTATAGATGGACTGGTTATTTGATTCTATTTCATTGTTATATGATCCAAATTAATTTTCATTTCTCTATGGATACTATCTGACTCATTGAACCACTCAGCTTAATACTATATTATTCAGTCGTATACCATTCGTACTTTCTTCTAATGGCGGAAAAAAGGGCTTAAGATGTTCATATTATTAAGAAGGAAGAGAGGAACAGTAACGAACAAAATTTTATCTATACTGATAAGACACTTTCCAACATTCCAGAGCCTTTTTTGATTTTTATCTTGGCTTTTATTACTTTTATTTACTTAGTCTCCAACTTTACCACTCCCTCACATGGCGAATTCACCCTGCCATCCGGGTGCTCAAATTCATTCTGGACCTGCTGCTTTGTTCCAACCCCTCCCACTTCCAATTCTGCCACCCCCTGCTGCAACTTCAACTGACTAACTTTTTGGCGCCCTGGAATTATCACCACCCCATGGCTCATTTTCCAACTCTAATTATCTCCTGCCCTCTTATGACTAATCAATGACATCTCAACCACACCCACCCACATCTGCCACACTACTATTGGGTCCCTATTTAATTTTTCTCCGCAACTATTAAACAGCCTACTTCTCATTGCGTCTTAACTCCAGCCACCCTGATTTATGTCCAATTGCCAATCACATACCATTGCACCCTGCTTATACACGCACCATGTTTTTACTGGTTACCTTCTGTTTAGGCACCAGTTACATCACCAAACACCCACCCCAGCTATTTCCTCTTTTATTGGCTGAGCTTAAAGAAATGTGCCCAATCAAATCTGAGTTTGACTCATCCAATATGAACTCTCCATCCCGCTACACAGGCTCCCTTATTGGCTTAATTTCTGCTCCAGTAATATCAATCCTCCCACGTTTCCTTCCACTTAAAATCCTTCCAGCTCATCCAACACAACCTCTACGGGCCATTTCTGTTTTCTCCACATAGGTTAACCTGCTACACCAATCACATTTCTTATCTCAGAATTTTATCCAATGAAATTCAATATTGACAAGCATGTTTTTTCAAACATCCTAAATACTAGTTGAACTGGTTTTGGGTTATATGTATATGAGTTTATGTTCCACAGCATGTATTTGAATTATAAATAAGCACAAAAAGATCATTTTGTTTAATAAAGTGCTCGTCTGCCCGGCAGTCTTCCAATAAACAGATTTTCTACACTAAACAGAGTTTTTGTTTTCGAAAGTTGTGCCATGAAGCAATCTATAAACTTTATATACTCTTGGAAAAGTTTATTTTTAACTTTGATTTTTTTCAATCACAATTTTAGCTTGGACCTTGGTTTCCTTCTTGTTTATCGTATTTTAACATCTTAAATTATATAACCAGAGAAACAGCAATTGCCTTTCCCTAGAGCCTTGTAATGTGCTTTTGTTTCTGACTGGAAAATAGAGTATGATGAACACTCTTTAAGAAAAGAAGGGAGAGAAAGGATTGAGAAAGCAAGGGCAGTGCAGAGAAGCCTAACTCATAGGGTTTAGAGGGACAGCCTGACTGGTAAAGGCCTCCAAGTTTGTATATGGATGCATTTCTGAATAGTCTACAGGCTAACTAGAGGAATGTGAAGAAAATAAATGCCAGGAACCAAAATGCAAAGAACAAGGCAGGAAACCACTGGATAAACACTTTATATAAGTAAAGCTTTCGGATACAATCCTTTCTCAATACAAAACAATGCATAGAACCAGCTCTTTATATATAGGTCCTGTAAAGATATAATTATAAAACAGGCTGATAAAGGAGGTGCTGTGGTTCTTATGAACCGAGTTGATTATATGGATTCTATGTTTAAGTTACTACAAGACACTAAAGCTTTTAAATGCATTACCAGTTTGGATGTGAAAAAAAGTGTTGCATATGTAAACATGGTTGTGTATGATTTGCAATTGAGTGGTGATATAGATCTTGAGTTATTTAATTATCTCACTGTTACTTGTCCAGTTATACCACATCTCTATGGTCTCCCCAAAATTCATAAATCTAAGCTAGATCCACCTATGAGACCTATTGTCTCTGGTGCGGGTTGGGTTACAGAACCCATCTCGATTTATTTACATGGGCAACTGCTTCCATACCTGGCTAAATGTGATTCTATCATTAAAGATAGCTTTGATTTATTACAGAAATTAAGGGGATGGATGGATAAAGAAAAGCTTCTTTAGTTAACAATAAGTATCTTTTAGTTTCTTTGGACATTGTATCACTCTTCACCGTTATTCCTAATGATATAGGCCTGGAGCTTTTAAGAGAATTGTTGTGGACACACACATGTGATAATCCCAACAAAGTTGAAATTATCTGCAGCCTTATGGATATTACATTGAAAACAACGTCTTCCTTTTTAATGGCTCCACATATTTACAACTTACAGGGGTGGCTATGGGTACCTCTGTAGCCAATACTTATGCCAACCTGATACTTTATCAGTGGGAAAGAACGCATTTGTTTGGTGATGGGAACCCATTTAAAAGTAATATCACATTTTTCAACGCTTTGTAGATGACTGCCTCCTACTTTGGAAAGGTAACCATGAGGATCTTGAAAATTTCTGGAATATCTAAACTCTGCATCTACTTTTCTAAAGTTTAAGATGACAGTATCTGAAACTTCTATTACATTTTTGGATTTGAAGTTAGATCTTGCTGGAGATACACTACAAACTAGTATCTTTAGGAAAGAAGTTTGTTCAGGTAGATACACTTATGCCACAAGCATGCATGCACCTCACATATTTAGAAGTACTGTTAAATCTCAATTTTGCAGACTCAGTAGGCTTAATACCGATGATGACTGCTTTGAAGTACAATTAAATGAGATGGTTAATGATTTCTTGCTTAGTGGGTATGATAGATCTCTACTTTATGAACAGGTCATTAAGATTAGGGAAGATAGGCGGACTTTATTTAAACCAGTTTTGTATGAGGATGTTGTTAGTATTCACTCTAGGTGCAAACAAACATCTGTAGCACCTATTAGATATGTAACTACATATAATTTAAGGACACCCACTGTTAGAAAAATTATATCTGATAATTGGGTCATCTTGAAGGCATCAGATGAACTAAGAAGTTTATTGGGACCTAAACCCAATTTCTCTTATAAGAATATGAGGACCCTTAAGAGTTCACTATGCTACAAGGACTTTGAGAGGACTACACCTGTATCTACTATAGTGAAATATGGTACTCACAAATGTCACAACTGTTCTTGTTGTGATGACATTTGTAGTACAGAAAATGATACGTTTGTGCATCCTATCAATGGTAGGACATTTAGTTTTAGAGTAGCAGGTACATGTATTACTACCCATGTGGTTTACTTGGCTACCTGCCAGGCATGTAATGCTTTCTATGTAGGCAAAACTACCCGCAGGCTTAAGGACAGGATGACTGAACATAAGTCAGAAATTAGGAGATGCTATGACAGGAATGCACTATTCAAACATATAGAGGAATTTGGTCAGCAGCATTTTTTAGGTTTAGAATTATTGACCAGGTTACACCTACACCTAGGGGAGGGGACCTAAATAATCACTTAGAAATTAAAGAATATGAATGGATTTTGAGACTTATGAGTGATTCAAAACCAGGCTTGAATAGCCAAGTCAGTCTCAAACCTATTTTAGTTAAATTAAGTAGAGCTAATCTCTCTTAGCCTGACGTTTTATCTAAATATATATTTTTTAAAGTTTTATTAAAGTATTTTTAAGTTTTTTGTATTAAGTTTTTTAAAAAGTTTTTTTAAAATGTTTCTTTAAAATGTTTTTGTGATTTGGATGACATATCATGTGATTTTGGCTGCATGTCACGTGATATATTTGGACCTATATATAAAGAGCTGGTTCTATGCATTGTTTTGTATTGAGAAAGGATTGTATCCGAAAGCTTTACTTATATAAAGTGTTTATCCAGTGGTTTCCTGCCTTGTTCTTAACTAGAGGAATGTCTCATTCTTGATAAGTTTAAATAGTTGAGAGGCAAGGAGAATATCAGAACATTGTTCCACAGGTAGCCATCTAGCTTTTTGAATGGTTTTGCAGTGGTGTTCATTTCTTGTGGAGAGAGTGATGAATCTGCATATAGCATTTTAGATGAATTGAACGGTGGAAGCATTTCTTTCAGAGGCCACAGCAAAATGAGGGAGATCATATTCGAGCTATGTCAATAAGATACCTTTACCTATGGCATTGCTACAGTGTGTGGCTAGAAAGCAGAAGTTTATATTAGTCCAGAATAGGAGAGAGATGATTTGTTGTGTGTTGGCCAGCTGGAAATGGAAATTTAGGAAGGCATCCAACTAAATCCCTAGGAATATGAATGAAATGACATTTTCAATAGTGTAACTGATGATCGAGGACTTGTAGAGGTCTGGAGATAGAGAACTTTTGCCTAGTTCCAAAAAGCATTGTTTTGGTTTTAGAGAAGTTAATCATTGATTGCTTATCAAGAACTGATTGATTAAGGGCATAAAATTCAGCCTGAAGTTCGAGTTCAAGAGAAGAGACAGAGTGGCTGGAGAAGAATAGGACCATGTCATCAGCATACAGCAGGACAGTAAGATTTTATTGGGATGCATGTGCCTCAAGCAATAACAGAAACAAAAGCTACAAATGGTGACAAGGTCTTAAAAAGTAAAAATACATCCCTTAAATGCAGCAGTGTAACATCTTCAGACAGAAATATATGGTAAAGGCACCAACTTAGTCACAGAAAGCAGCAGCATTTTCTACATGTAGACTTTATGAAAAACATGCAAGAAAAACATAATATTTTCTGCTGAATGACATAGTTGTCAAAATACGCATTACTGTATTTCTGACAATAACCAGTACCAGCTGGATATTAACTTTGGTATGCATTGTTTAGAAAAGTGATAATTTCTTTCTCATGAGAAGAATCCCAACAAAAGATTCCTACTAGCCTAAAAGCTTGAGTAATTGCAAAACTTAATGTTGTCCAATAAAGGGTATTACATCATTTCTGTGTTCCAGTGACTTTGTCCTTTCTGTTAAATGGATCGGCAAGGAATAGCTTATTTTTTTTAGCTCATGAGAAGATGATGATGACAAAGACCTGCATCTCCTGTAGTCATCAGAGCAACATAGACTGCAATAATGAATGTGATCTAACACAATTCTTGCAGTAATCCAAAACAAGAGTATTTTAAGTCATGTCAGCACTGATTTTATTATTGAGCAAAACACAACATTGGACTGCATAAATAAGAAGTTATGTACTCACCATAACGTTCTATGTGAGTTGTTCCATCTCGCCTTCATTCTTCACTGATGGGTTCGGAGCCGATCCCTCGGCTCCGACACGGCCGTTAGCAAGCTCAAGGTTTACCAGTTGCTAGAGACCAAGCCCCTTATCCCATAATGCACTGCTGGAATTACCTCAAATCTTGTTTGCTGCATGTACCATATCTTTGTAAAAGGACTACTCTCCTAAGAGAGGGAAAAAGGAAGGAAGTGAATTGCCAGGATGAGACCAGCGTCTAGGTCAAGTGTCAGCCAGGTGGGGGATGGAGGAAGGGACGTGAGAATGAAGGCGAGATGGAACAACTCACATGGAACGTTATGGTGAGTACATAACTTCTTAATGTGAAGTTGTTCAATCTCGACGTTCATTCTTCACTGATGGGTAGCGTCCCTAGCACCCTCAATCTTGGGTGGCTCATGGGAGTATATTCTTCAGGACCGTAGAACCAAAGGAAGCCCTGTCCCTGGAGGCCTTATCCACCTTGTAATAAGTGATAAAAGTATGAGGCTTAGACCAAGTGGCTGCAGCACAGATGTTGTCAATGGGCAATTTGGCTTGAAATGTAGAGGATGTAGAAACTGCTCTAGTTGAATGAGCTTTAATTCTGTGTAGAAAGGGCATATTAGCTGCTGAATAAACACAGGTGATACAATCAGATAGCCACTTAGAAAGGGTCTTTTTAGCCACTGGTCTACCTTTCCTGGCTTCAGAAAAGGAAACAAATAGTTGGTCTGATTTTCTAAAATCTTTTGCCCTAGGCAAGGCTCAAATTCTAAACCTACCACCCTAGAAAACAAAAATGGGAAGAAACTGAGGGTAATGCTGCTCAATGCCAGAAGTCTAAATCTCAAAATGCACGCACTCGAGGCCCTTCTCAGTATGGAGAACATCGATGTCTGTGCTGTAACTGAAACCTGGTTCAAGGCTCCTGAGAGCACCCCGGCACTATTAGGTTTTACCTCATATCATGCGTTCCGGCCCCAAAACTCGGACCACACCACAAAAGGAGGGGGTGTATCCATATTCATAAAGGATACCCACACCTCCAGGTTGGTGGCAACGCACGAAGCTTCGGAAACCATCCAGGTGCAACTAACCATAGGCAAAACTGCTCTACAAATTGTAGCATGCTACAGGCCACCCTCTCAAACTCAGGAACCCCACACAGCCTTCCTGAAGACACTGGAGGGTATAAATGTATCTCCAAACACCATCATATTGGGTGACTTCAACTACCCAAATATAGACTGGGAACATTACTCAAGCCCTAACTTTCTAGCCCAACGGTTCCTGGAGTTCATAAATTCAAATGCCATGGAACAGCTAGTCACTGTTCCCACGAGAGGAGAAAATATACTAGATCTCATTGTCACAAACATGGGGACAAAATGCTCCACACGGAAGTATATCCCTCATTGGTGAGATCTGATCATAAACTAATCTCACTGGAAATCCACATCCCGCCCCACCCCAAACAAAAGACCATAGTGAAGAACTTCTCTAAAGCAAACTTCACACTACTCAAGACTGGTGTGGTATCCTTCAAGGCCCCTGAGCCAGTGGAAACCACAACCCAAGCTGCGGAAGCCCTTACAAATGCCTTCTATGAACACCTCCAGGACTGCATGGATCAGGCAATCCCAAATAAAACCAAGACTCTTTCCACAAAGGGCAAACGTCCAGTCTGGTGGACCCCAGCCATTAACAAACTTTACAATAAGAGGAGAAAGCTATTACATGATAGAACAAAATCCATAAAAGGGAAGTCACTCCTGATCATTATTAGTAAAAAAATACGAGCACTCATAAAATCAACTAAGGCCAATTTTGAGAGAAAAATTGCCATGGATTCAAAGGACAATCATAAGGCCTTTTTCAGCTATGTTAGGAACCTGGGTGGAAACTCCCAGATATGCTCAGAATTAGTCCAAAATGATACAAAAATCACTGAACCCACAGACATTGCCAACATACTGGCAGACAGGTTCAGTGCAAACTTCACCCCCCTCTCCCCCCCTAAAGGGGAGATAACTATCCCAGCTGAGTGTAGCCTCCCGAACATCTCAAATGAGCAGGTGAAAGCTGCTCTCTCTAAAGCTAAAAACACAGCATCAATGAGACCGGATGGTGTCCCCGGCTGTGTGCTACACGAGCTAAATGAGGAATTAAACCCGCACATAAGGCAGCTGTTTAATCTCAGCCTTACCACAGGATACGTGCCCAAGGAGTGGCGTACGGCAACTGTGGTCCCACTCCACAAAGGCGGCGCCTCAACGGACCCTGGTAATTACCGCCCCATAAGCTTAACAAGTCTAGTCTGCAAAGCTATGGAGAGGATCATAATGGAGCTCATAAACAAAGATATAGGGACTTGCAGACATTGGACCTGACCCAGTTTGGCTTTGTCAAGGGAAGATCATGCCTTTTGAACTTGGTCGACTTCTTCGAAACAGTCACCAAGGCCATTGATGAGGGAAAGGCAGTCCATACAGCCTACCTTGACCTTGCAAAGGCTTTCGACACAATACCCCACTCGGGTATTGTAGAAAAACTTACCAGCTTAAATGTAAACCCATATGTCACAAGATGGGTTGCAAACTGGCTTAAGGACAGAACCCACAGGGTTAGAGTTGCTGGCGCTGTGTCAGACTCCAAGCCGGTCACAAGTGGTGTCCCACAGGGCTCGGTCCTTGGCCCCTATTGTTTGGCATCTACTTCTCAGAAGTACAGGCCAACATGGGAGGACTTTGGCTGACAAAGGTTGCAGACGACTGCAAACTGGGCGCCATAGTGGAAAGTGCATCGGACACGGATATCCTTCAGAAGGGACTCACGGAAACAGATAGCTGGTGCCAGAGCCATGGCCTGAAGTTAAACGCCAAAAATGTATAGTCATACCCTTCGGGAAAAACAAGGTAACCCCAAGCTACCATATAGGTGGCAATCCACTAAGCACAGAAGAGGTTATCAGGACCTGGGGACCCAGGTTGACATTGGCCTTTCTTTTGACACTCACGTTGCTAAAGTGGTTAGAAAGACCTTCTACATTGCCCACCTGATCATGAAGGGATTCACATCCAGATCTAGTGAGGTCATTGTTCCCCTGTACTCTTCACTTATCAGACCAATGATCGAGTACAATGCCCCATTCGGGATGTATCTCACCCGACATCTGCAGCAATTGGAGAGACCCCAAAAGTTCCTCACCAAAAGGATAAAGGGACTCCAAAATCTGTCATATGCTGCCAGATTGAAGAAACTCCAGCTCTATTCAGTCGCATACCGTCTGCTCAGAGGTGACATGTGCCTGACATACAAGGCCATGTCCAACCCGGAATTAATGGACATGCTCCACCTCAAAAAATCCAAATTCACCAAAACCACTAGAGCAAGCGACTTAAACCTTAGCACGGATATAAATAGGACGTGCTGGAGGGATAGATTTATCACTCAGAGACTCGCTATGCTGTGGAATAAAATCCCGGTCCATGTGAGGCAGAGCACCTCGCTGACTCTGTTCAAGAGAAATCTAGACCTGTGGATGGGAGATCGTAGGTTTACCCCGGGAATCATCTCTGTGTCACTGCTGGACAGAGGCACAACAAACTAATGGGCACAGTATTTTTTCATATAAGGGGTGGCATCAGCCACAAAAATTTGGGCTAGGCTTATAAATGCCTTAGGGCAGATAGCCTAGTATAAACCTATGAACCTATGAACCTATCCAAATAAGATCTGAGCTGTCTATGAATGTCTAGTTTGTGCATCATATACTCTAGTTTGTTGGAATGGTAGAGGAAGAAGACTGGCATTTCAATGACTTAATTGATATTAGACTCAGAACAAACTTTAGGTAAAAAGGAAGGATTTGTCCTGAGAGATACTCTATCAGCATGAAAAATAATATAAGGAGGTGTGATAGACAAGGCTTGAAGCTCTGACACTCTGCAGACGGAAGTAATGGCCACTAGAAAAATGGTTTTCCACAACAAATATTTGAGATCACAAGATGATGCAGTTTCAAACGGGGGAAGAATTATGTGAGATAGCATGAAATTCAGATTCCAGGGGGAATAAGGAGTTTTTACTTGAGGCCTCATGTGAAAGGTCCCTTTAAGAAAAGCCTTGGATAACTTGTGGGCCATAATAAGAAGTTATGTACCTACCATAACGTTCCATGTTAGTTGTCTTCTTCTCGCCTTCTTTCTTGCTGGATGGGTTCGGAGCCGATCCTCGGCTCCGACTCGACCTATACTATAGCTCGAGAGCTATTTTTACCGGCTCGAGGTAGCCCTGTATCCCGCAATACCATGCGTTAACTCCCCAGATCTCGTTGGCAGCTAACACATAGTATAGTTTTATTGTTACCAAAAAATAAGCCTTTATACAAAGATATGGTCTTCCTGCTGGTAATACTCATGATACGGATAACCCTGGATAACTATGCATCATGAAAGAGAAGGACTCAGAGACCTTCAAGTCTGTCCAGGCTAGGGGGCAGGGGGGAGGGACGCAAGAAAGAAGGCGAGAAGAAGACAACTAACATGGAACGTTATGGTAGGTACATAACTTCTTAATGTTAAGTTGTCATTCTCCCCTTCATTCTTGCTGGATGGGACAGCGTCCCTAGCACCTTGGTCCTGGGTGGCTCAATGGAGCAGACTCCTGAGTACGGTGGAACCAAAGTCAGCTCTATTTCTGGAGGCTATATCAAGTTTGTAATGGGTAATAAAAGTATGTTGAGAAGCCCATGTAGCTGCTGCACAAATGGCATCTAATGGTAACCTTGCTTGAAAGGCTGTTGAGGTTGATAGTGCCCTGGTTGAATGAGCCTTAGGTCTTGAAGGGAGTTGTTTGTGTCTCAACTCGTAGACAAAGGTAATGATGGATGCTAACCATCTGGAAAGAGTTACCTTTGATACCGGAAGTCCTTTCTTTCCTTCGAGGAAGAGCTGTTCTGACTTTCTGAATTGTTTTGTCCTGTCTAGATAATACCGCAGTTGACGATGAACACCCAAGGAATGTAGTTTCTGTTCAGCCCTGTTTGAATAATTTGGGAAGAAAACGGGCAAGTCAATAGTGTGGTTCAGATTTGATTCAGACGAGACTTTTGGTAGGAAGGAAGGATTTGTTCTGAGAGCTACCCTGTCTTTATGAAAAACCAAATAAGGGGGATGGACAGACAAGGCCTGAAGTTCCGACACCCTTCTGGCAGATGTTATAGCCACCAAAAACAGAATTTTCCAAGAGAGAAGCTTGAGGGAACAAGAAGCTGCAGGCTCAAAGGGAGGGAGAATTAATGAAGTTAACACTAAATTTAGATCCCATTGTGGAGGAGGATCCTTAATGGGAGGTCTGAGCAAGAAGATGCCCTTGAGGAAAGCTTTACAGAGCTTATGTGACATAATATTGGTTTCTGAGAGCCCTACATGAAAATTGGCAATGACCGCTAGTTGTACTCTGATAGTGGCCGACGACGACCCTGAATGAAAAAGCTCCACTAGAAAATCTAGAACTTTATGAATTGATGCATTAAAAGGATCTAAGGACCTAGCTTCTGCCCAGAACGAAAAACGCTTCCATTTACTCGCATAAGTCTTCCTAGTATTGGACTTATGGGAGGCAAGAATGATATCATGGACAGGAAGAGAAATAAAGGGAAGCCTGGCTAAGGTTGGAAGTGGAGCAACCAAGCTGTGAGGTTGAGGGAGTGAAGAGACTGGTGCAGCTTGCCCGTCAGATGGGTCAAAAAGTCTGGAAAAAGTTTCAGATGCCAGGACTGTTCCAGTAGATGACGGTGCAGGAACAGAAACCATACTTGTCGAGGCCAGTACGGGGCAATGAGGATCATTTTGGATCTCAATGCGGTTGCTTTCTGAATTAATTGCGGAATCAACGGAAAGGGGGGAAAAGCATATAGAAGACCCCGAGGCCAATCGTGGACAAGAGCGTCTCTGGGGGGATGGCCTGGTAGAGGGAAGAGTGTGAAGAAGTCGAGGCACTTGCTGTTTTGAGGTGTTGCGAAAAGGTCGCAGCAAGGCTGGCCCCACTTCTGGAAAATTCTCTCTGCTACCGCTTGATTTAGAGACCACTCGTGAGGCATGAGAATTGTTCTGCTCAGTCTGTCCGCTATGACGTTGGACCTCCCGGGGATGTGCGTTGCTATCAGAAACCGCTGAGGAGATCGCCCACTGCAAAAGTCTGAGTGCTTCTCGACATAGGGGGTAGGACTTTGTTCCGCCCTGTTTGTTTATGTACCACACTACAGACATATTGTCTGTTTGAACTGCTATAGTCCCCGTGGGAAGAGAGTCCTTAAGGACTTGCAACGATAAAAGCACTGCTCTCATCTCCAGGACATTTATGTGCAGGTGGCATTCTAATTGTTGCCATGTGCCCTGGACAGTCCTGCCCTGATAGAGCCCCCCCTCCCCCACCCGATCAGGGAGGCATCCGTTGTCACCGTGGCAACTGGAGGGGGAAGAACAAAGGGTCTGCCCTGAAGAAGTTGAGGGGAGACCATCCACCAGGAGAGGTGTTTTTTGCAAGTTGGGGTTATCAAAATGTAGTGAGTCATTGGGAGCCGTTGAAAGGACCACTGAGAAAAAAGCATCAACTGGAGAATTCTCATGTGGAAGCGGGCTAAGGGGAGAAGGAGAATCGCTGCTGCCATGAGGCCTAATGTTTTCACTACTAACTTGATTTGAATTCTGTTGGACTGAAACAGAAACTGAACATTCTGCCGTATGTCCGTCACTCTCTGAGGTGGTAATGTTGCAGACATTTCTGTGGTGTTTAACATGGCGCCTATGAAGTTTATACATTGACAAGGCAACAAGGAGGATTTTGCGAAATTTATGGAAATACCTAATTTGTTGCAAATGCGAATGGTATAATCCCTGGCTATGATAAGATGCTGCTTGGTGGTAGCGGTAATGAGCCAGTCGTCTAAATATGGAAACACCTGGAATCCTTTTTGTCTCAGATGAGTCGTGACCACTGCCAAACATTTGGTGAACACCCGGGGGGCTGTGGTGAGACCAAAGGGCAGGGCTCTGAATTGGTAATGACTGGCTCCCAGCCAGAAGCGGAGAAACCTCCTGGAGCGCCTGTGTATCTTTACATGATAGTACGCGTCCTGAAGGTCTAAAGAGCACATCCAGTTGTCTCTGCCCAAGAAGGGCAGAATGGACTGCAGCGTTACCATCCGAAATTTTGTCTTCTGCACAGACTTGTTCAGTCTGCTGAGGTCCAAAATGGGTCTCCAGTCTCCTGTCTTTTGGTACCAAAAGAACCTGGAGTAAATTCCGGATCCTAGCTGGTCTGCTGGGACTGCCTGGATGACTCTTTTTCTAACAGCTTTTTTATCTCTAGCTGTGCCTGACCCCTTTGTGCGGGTGGTACGTCTGGGAGGGGTCTCGGCGATTGGATCGGAGGGGAAATGAAGGGGATTTTGTAACCCTCGGATATGATCAACTGTACCCATTTGTCTTGAGAGAGGGATTGCCAGGCTTCCGGGTACAGAGATAAACTTCCCCCGACTGCCTCCGAAGGTGGACAGTCGGGCAGCTTCTCAGGGATGCTGAAAGGGTTGGTCAGGCAATGATTCCCTGGAACCCTGGTTCTGTGGACCCCCTCTGCCCCTGGGGTGGCGTCTATTATTGTTCCCCCCTCTGCCTCTGGGGGGAAGTTCACCACGTGCGGCAGGCGTGACTCCCTGTGGTTTGTGGAACCACATCTTTCCACCCTTCTGACCTTTAGGGTATGGTCTAGATGGTGTGGAAAAGTGGACTCCCACGGCAGAGAGAGTCTTACCATCTTGCTCGCACCTGGTGAGGGTAGTCTTCACCAAACAACTCTGAACCATCAAAGGGGGTGTTGGTGAAGGACGCTTTGATGGGATCAGCAAAATTACAGAGTCACATCCAGGCGTGACGTCTCAATGCAACACCTGTGCCTGCGGCCCTACTCGCTCCATCAGCTACATAAGAGATAAGCCGCATGGAGAAGTTGGCAATGGAATTCAGGGTAGCCAGCTGGGAGTTAATCTTGTCCTGATACCCTGCAGCAGAAGGATCCTGTATGGTTTCACCCAGTTCTTTGAGCAAATCTCTCTGAAGGCGGGTCTTCTGCTGGGTATAAAGGCGAACTCCCCAAGCAGACAATGTTTTGCCTTCCTATTTGCTTCTGGTCAGTGTGTCCTTAAACTAGGGACCAAACAAAGGAGACCCATCAAAATAAACTAAGCAAGAATGCCTTGAAGCATTCGCTAAAATTACACAAATGCATCCAAGCATGACAGCAGACTGCAATGACAATGCCTGCTGAGCATGCCATACTACCTGCTGCATTGGATATGAGCGTCACATACATGTTAGATGTCTATAACGTTGTAGGCAACTGAGTCTCAAACATCTTATGGGCCTCTGGAGGCAGTTATAATGCTAGTGACTTAGACGCTTAGATAATTAATTCCCTTTAAAGTCAAGTCAAGTATGCCATATAGCTCAGCACATGAAGGGCAAACGTGGCTGTTGCATGTGTGCACTTTCCAAAAATCATTCAATGCCTATGACTCTCTATTTGGGAGGATGAAACAATAAAATATCCTCAGTGATCTCCCTTTTGTAGCTGCAGCAATGACAATGGCTGGCATCAACCACAGGACCTTTGCTCCAAAAGCAACTAAAAGCAACTATCTTTAGGTGGGGGACTAACACCTTGTCTGGTCTGCAGGGGATAGGCTTCATTACATCAGCTTCTCTATAATCTCACTGGGACACAAGGTCGATGAGGACATACAGAGGTAGTACCACCCAAGATGTCGATGGACCTGATACAAAGGCTTTAACAAAGACCATTTCATCAGGAGAAGGTGTTTTGGTGGTCCAATCCCTTTTGCTGCCTCATCAGTTCCAGGACACTGCCAAAAAAGGCATTATCATAGGAGGATTTAGGGAACCCCTCCCCTTCACTGATGTTAGAATCCTCACTAAGACAGTTCACAGGTTAATCCATCTGTTTCCTCTTGCAAGGGTGCATCTTGTGCACATCCCAGGGTGAATAAGACAGAGGGACAAGGAGACCATAGAGGAACTACAGATCTGGGACTTCTCAAAGGCTATTGATGCAGGCTATCACAGGGACAGCCTCATGAGGTTACTGAAACCTTAGAAGCACATGAAGATTGCGATGGCTCTCACACCAGTACAGAGATTCCTGTCTCAGTCTCAGAGGAGGCAATTTTTTTCCCATAGTATTCAAATGCTGACACTGGCCAAATGGAAAGGGGCACTCTTCAATCTGCAGACCTAGGAGAGACTCCGGTTCCAGCCATTAACCCAGCTGGGTCAGATATTGAGACTGGAGCAGAACTGTGCAGAGCTGAAACAACCAGTCAGGGATGGCTCTGATAATCTCAGACTCAAACTCGACCCTAAGCCCTCAGCTCAAATACAATGGAACTGGGAAGACTGGAGTCAAGTATATCAAGGTAGAGGTCAGTAACAAAGGCAACCAAGCTGCTAGAACCAACAAATGGATGATATGGATCTTTGTCAAAACCATGGTCATCAGCACATGGGTTGGAGCAGGAGTGACAAGTATTGAGGCCAAAAGAATAGGGCCGTCAGACTGATTGTGAAGGGATTATCCCTAGGTCCATTTGTGCTTTCAGAAAGGTTTACATAAGCTGATCCAAGATGGACTTCTTAACATTCCTGGAGGACCTCACAAACCAAGATGAGGCAGTAGAAGCCAGCATAAGCTGATCTAAGTTGGACTCCTTTACACTCACATGTGCACACGCACAACACACACACACACACACACACACACACACACACACACACACAAATATATGTGTGTGTGTGTGTGTGTGTGTGTGTATATATATATATATATATATATATATATATATATATATGTACATATATATATATATATATATATATATATATATACATATGACGTTCAAACTTTTAAAGGTTTGATTATGTAATATAGACGCTTTCTGCTTATATCTCTAGATATGTAATTCTAGGTGGGTTCTACCTCTTCCACCTCTTTGTAATTTCCTTCTTAGCTAATAACAGTATGATCCACAATAAAATCTCTTGTGACGTAGATATTATCTACAACAAAATGTCATTTGCCTTAGATAGGTTCCCCCTTTTACCAAACCAGTAAAAACATTTCCTTCATTAATATAAGCTGCTGCCCCACAGTGCTCCTAACTAACTGCTCTCTATCTCTTTTAAACTTAACTCCATACATTTCCAAAAATGTGTTCCCAAGATCCCCTCTCTTGTACCACACATTTTCAGTAATATTCAGCTGTCCCTAGGAATATTCCAGTCAACCTTACTGGGATATAAAAAAAAAAAACTTGGGTTGACACTTTGCCAAAAAATTCTAAAATCTGATGTTGTCCTCCATTTCATTAACCTGTGGGATTTGGTTCTGATCCTCTGAACTGACCGGACGTTTTGTACAGCTTGAGCTTCCTGACTTGAGCTCCTCCTTCATACCCATAATGCCATGCTCTCCCAATGTATCTCAGATCTCTTTGCCACACTTTGCACCAGCAGCAAGTTCCTGTGACTTTGAACTTCTCCAGAGAATTTTTGGTCTCTTTGTGGTTGTGAGTACTTTTTCCTCTGTTTTCTTCGCTTATTACCTCCTTCTTCTCCTTTTAATAACTAATTTATCAGTAGCTGCTTTTTCTGTGGTTAGTTTTCCCTTTTCTGCCCTTCTGTCTTTCCTTTTCTGGCATGTCTGAGAGTCAGAAACTGCAAAGTTTTAAAAAAATGCACTTCATATGCATGGAAAATTCCTCAGTTGGATGCCCACAGGGAGTGCGTTTATTGCTTGGGGCCTAATTATCTTGAAGTCCCTTGCACTATCTGTCTGGCTTTTCATCCCTGGGCTCTGGTGGACAGGAGAAGCAAGCTGGTCCTTAAGGGGTTGCTTCCTCCTCCCTCCAGCTTGGGGATGTCTTCCATTTCAGGGACATTGGGCTCAATGGTGGCCATGATAACTGCCCTGTCCATGGCTTATTTACACATGAGGATATTACATTGGAGGTTAGCAGTTCAGTGGTCACTATTCAGGGATCCTCTTAGTCTTCCCATAAAACTGTCACAAATGTACAATGACTGTCTGCTTTTGTGGCTTCTCTCCACGGACATTACTCAAGGATGTCCATTTATCCCCCCATCCCCAAATGCCATGTTGACCAAGGATGCTTCCCAGCTAGGGTGGGGGGGCATTATCTAGGTTGAACAGTCCAAGGCACATGGACATCCCAGGTAACCAAGTTGGATATCAATGTGCTGGAGATGAGAGTGGTTCTTCTAGCGTTGCAAGAACTCAACAGCTTCCTTCCTCAGGAGGCTTTTGCAGTCCAAATGGACAACATGTCAGTAGTTTGGTACATCAACACAACAGGGAAGAACCAGGTGCTACCCCCATGTTGAGAGGTGGTGAGGGTTTGGCAGTGGGTGATCTCTATGAACCACTTTCTGGTAGCACGGGAGTCCAACATTTTAGCAGACTCACTCAGTTGGGTGCTATTGATTCCGCACGAGTGGTCTCTGAACCAGTCTACGGCAGATATGATCTTCCAGAAATGGGGTCATCCCTGCTGTGACATATTTGCATCTGCTTTCAACAACAAATGCAGCAGGTATTTTGCCTTGATTCTTCCTCAGGGGCAGTCACCCAGGGCTGCTGTAGTCCATGCTTGGCCATCCAGTATTCTCTGTGCCTTTCCTCCTCTTCCCCTCATTCCCAAGTTTTTACAGAAAGCCCTCAGGTTGCAAAGCAAAGTAATCCTCATTGCCCCCCTTTGGCCTCGGCAAACCTGGTTCACCTTCCTTTGGTCTCATCTGGTTTGTCCTCCAATGAGGTTAGCTCTGGCCCAAGATCTACTGTCTCACCCATAAGGGCATCCCCATCCAGACATACAGGGCCTAAAGTTAACCGGATGGTATCTCCACTTCCAATGATGGCAAGGTTTTCCTGGCTTTCTTCCCCTGTTTCAGACATTTTGGTCTCCTCGCACAGGGCTTCAACACATATGATTTATAGAAGCAAGTCGAAAAGAGTTGCTATTTGGGCTGAACAAAAACAGGTGGGCCATTTTACAGTACCAGTTGCAGTCGTTCTTGAATTTTTGGCTTCCCTTTTACACAGCGGAGCTAGTTATTCTGCTTTCAAAGTTCATTGAGCAGCCATATCCTGTTTTCACTTTGGTTTTGATTCATTCTCCTTTGCCTCTTCTGAGCTCTGTAAAACTTTCCCCAGGGACACTTTCCCGCTACGGAGTCCAGTGAAAGATCCTACTCCTCCATGGGATCTAACTATGGTTTTGCAAGTCCTGGTTCACTCACCCTTTCAGTCGGCAGCTTCAGTGGATTTGAAATTCCTTTCTTGGTAAACACTTTTTCTGGTAGCTATTATGTCTACAAGATGAGTGTCTGAACTCTAGGCCCTTTCTTCAGAATTTCCATATATGATTTTCTACCAGGATAGAGTTTCCCTGCATAGTAATTCTTCCTTTTTACCCAACGTGGCTAAGGAATGGAATATTAATCAGTCCATTGAGCTCTCAGTCTTATTTCCCAGTTATCAAAACAAAGGTGAATACATGCTGCATTTCCTTGATGTTCATAGACAGCTTTGTTTTTATTTACACAGAACCAAAGCCTTTAGGAGGTCTGATCAATTGTTCGTATCTTTCTCTTTGGCAAAAAGAGGTAAATCTGTTACCAAAGTTTCTCTAGCCAGATAATTGAAGAACTATATTACCTTTATTTACTCTTTCAAAAACATTCCCTTACCAGCACAAATTAAGGCCGACTCCGCAAGGTCCATGACTACTTCTCAGGCTTTTTGGTCTAGAGTTTCTGCTGAGGATATTTTTGCTGCAGCTATTTGGTCTAATCCTCACACTTTTGTTACTCATTACAAACTGGACATCATATCCAAGAGTAGAAGTCCTTTTGGCTCTGCTGTTCTCTGGAATATGCTTCCTTGAGCGCCACTTGGATCTTAGTAGCTGGGGACTCTGTCCCACACGTTAATGAAATGAAGAGTACAACATCAGATAAAGAAGTTATGTTTTTACCATAATATTCCTTCTGTGTTGTCCATCTTCATTTCCATTAACCTTCCCGCCTCCAACCCCCTGTCCTAGTCTTTGGAAAGCCTGGTTGAGTGTTCAAAGGAATTTTCATTCCTTTATGTTGAACTCCGGAGGTTATTTAGTTGTACAGTTATGTAATTGTCTATAGTGTAAATATGTTTTATGTGTTATGCCTTTCTGGCAAACTCGATCTGAGGTACGTTGGGAGAGTGGGGCATTGTGGGTATGAAGGAGGAGCTCAAGTCAGTAAACTCAAGCTGTAGAAAGTGGCTGGTCCGTTCGGAGGATCAGAACTGAATCCCACAAGTTAATGGAAATGAAGATGGACAACACAAATGGAATTTTATGGTAACTACACAACTTCTTTTTTTCTGGCTTTTATTGTTAGTTGGGGTATCTGTTGATATCTTATCATCTTTTCTTTTCCCAGAAATCCATTCCACCTTATTTTTCCTCATCTACTGTAGAATCTTTAATGAATATCAACCTTTTCCAAAGTTGTGGCACTGAGCTGCTATTTCCTACCTTACCTTCTCTAAGGGTAACTATCCATTGAATCAGTAGTTGCCTGCTACCTGCCTAATTTTCCTCCATTTCATTATTTTCATTCTTCTTCTTATCAGTCCTGCATACTGAACCCACCATCTCTCTGGAGGATTGTATAGTTGTTGCTGTCTATTCCAGGTAAGTACTTCATCTGCTTCTACGTGTTGAGGCCAGTGTAATCCGTACTGATAATTCTCTCCAGTTCCATCGTATTAACCTAGACTTTTTAAAAAATTTTTTTTTAAAAAAAATCTGAAGCTTCTGTCAGTAAACACTCTTGCTTCCTTTTTCCGGATGTCTGAATGGAAAATAATTTCTGCATTTCCTGCCTCAAGGTTCTTAGAGTTGCTGTTTGAAGTCAATAAGTAATGTTCCTCCGCATCATTTTCCAACACATCTTTGCAGCTGATCTCTGGAACCTTTACTAGAATCATATCATTCCAACTTGATTGATAATCATTGCCTTAGTATCTCCCATAATATGATAATATTAGTACTTGACAATAATAACAAGATATCTGAGGCTGATAAACCTCATATCTCCTTTGGCAAGTCAACATTTTCCCCCATTGTAGGTTTATTGAAGTATTTTAAGCTCCAGAAAAATTAATGTACACTACTGATGTCTCAATTAGTTTGTCACAGTAGAGTTAAATGTTCCTTTGCCTGCAAAGCTCCCCCCCAGACTGCAGTCCTTGATTATTCATTGCTGCCCGATCATTTCAGTCAATAATAACAGTCTGTCTTCTGCCAAAGTCTATAACAGTGTGAATTTGCCCAATAGTTTGTCAGCACTTAAAATAACATAATTTCCCCTTCCTAGTTCTTCTGTCTTCCATTACCTCATGATGACTGAAAACTTTCTGCCATTTAGGAATATCCAATTATAAGTGTATCCTAGCTGACCTTTCTGCATTCATTCCCTGTCCTCCTTTCTTTGCTGCTTTTAATGTTTTCCCATCTGCTGTGATGTCCCCACCCTGTCCTTCAGTACCTGGACTCTTTTAAACATTGGAAAGAGTCTACTTTGAGGCCTATCTCTGTATTCTGTCTCTTTTCCCATGGAAGATCTTTCACTGTTCACTGCAATACTCTCCTCTGTTTCTTCTTCCAGTGTAGCTGGATACTGAAGCTCAACTATCCAGTTTTGAGCATCTTTAGGATTATTCATTGCTCAAGGAGCTGTTACAAAAAAAGTTTACATACCGCTGGCTATAACAACTTGGTGTGGATTCCTTTGTTCCTGGCCAGTCACATTACTGGATTAAATACTGCCCTTCTCTTTCCAAGTAGTAATTGAACAGCCCTGATATACGTGTATGATGTACATATATCATGTTTGACTACTTTTGCCAATTGGCCCCTGGTTTCCTTGGAAATGACAGGATACACTCTTAGTTTGTAAGTCTCAAAATGGACCATTATTTGTCTGGGAGTGCACTTATTTCCAGGAATCCAAGGTGTTTTAGTACCCTCTTGATGTTTATTCTCTGGTATCACAATCCATTTACATAGAAGGGCTTTGATCTATTGCTCACAGTTTTCTCCTTTCATCCCTTCTGGCGCTCCACTAATGTGAATATTTTTTCATCTAGCCCTCTCTTATCAATCCCTTAGTAGCTCTTCAGTTAATTCCAGCCGTGTTTCTAGTGTTTCTGTCTGCAACTGTAATTGCTCTGCATCTTGAATTGCATCTGCACGGTTGCTCAAAACTGACTCAGTTTCTTGTGTTTTTTACTTGGTTTCATCCAAGAAACGAGTCAGTGAATTGTTCATACTCTTAATTTCATTAAGTACCAGAGTGACTTCATTTCTGCCTTGTCCCTCCTTCTCTATTTCAGACCTCTTTGCCATATCCACAATTCCACTGTATATCGTGTATGTTGGATTCTTTGTGGTATTTTTCTACCAAACCAACATATTTTGCAACTTCCCCTGCAGTACTTTACTGACTTCTAGAATGTGCTAATTGATCATTTTCTTTACGTTTTACTTTTACATCATGGTACTTTTAAAAGTTCAAAAATGTAATAAAAAAAAATAAACCAAAGGAAAAAACCTACCTGAATGGTTTTAAGCAGAGGGGCAAGCCCCCCCTGCATCCGTCCCACCCCGGTTCTTTAAATATACCAACTCCAAGATCACACTACAGTGCAGAAAAGGGAAATCTTCCCATTCTGCACTGTATCGAGATCTCCATTGAAACATTCAAACTTTTAAAAGTTCGATCATATGGTGTCGACCATACGACGTTCAAACTTTTTAGAGTTCAACAACATGATATAGACACAGCAGAAAGGCTTAGAGTAGAGGAGTAAAACTCCCAGAAGGTTATCCTAACAAAATATACATCAGCAAGATGGATACAGTGGATGAAGTAGAAGGAAAGGGAAAGGGTAGCAAATGCTAAAGGGAGTAAAGGTAGGAAAAGGAGCTAGTTATGACTAAACTATCAAAAAAATGATTACTGAGCAATAGGCTGTATTTGGATAATGAATCTATTATAATAATGGTTCTGCTCGAAATATCATCTCTTTGGATACACGTTATAATGAAGTGTAAGCTGACAGACAACAGAAGATAGAGAAATTGTAATAGTGGTCTTGGCCAGTAGTCCAGTGTGTAATGCTGATGAAAGGCAACATTAAAAAAAACATGAGAGGGAATATTTTTTGTTTTTACTGAGGATCATCCCCAGGTAAATAGATGGATGCACAATGTATGAAAAATGCATCACTGTAACTTTGGAAAAAAAATGAATAAAAGGAATGAGTTTCTGAAAAAAAGGATACAGTAGCTGGCCAGCTTCCAAAGCATCAGAGCACCTACCATGCACACAAACCATCAGCCAGCTCAGGCTGAGCTGACTAAAACAGGTTGTGTGCCAAGCCCTTTAGCGCTGTCGTACCAACTGAGAAAGGGACCATGACCCCTAGGAATAACATAAAAACACATCAAAAAATGAGAGGGATGAAGGAAGGGAGCAAGTACTGCAGCAGTCATCACTCAAACATCTACTGTTATGTCTTTTGGATTTCTAACACCATGACAGGAATCAACCCCATTCCTAAGTCAGGACTAAACTTTATGAAATTAATATTGTTTCAATGTTTGATGCTAGTCAAAAAAAGAAGTTATGTTTTACCATAACTTTCCATCTGTGTTGTAGATATTTGTTCATTCATTACATACAGGACCTTGGTTCCATCCTCGAAACCGATACAGCCATTTCCCAGCTCGCGCTAGCCAAAAACTCTCAGCTAAGAACTTACCCATAATGCCCCTCTCCTAGTTACTCCAGATCGAGTTTGCCCGCCTTAGATAAAAGATGTAGTAATAGAAAAAAATAGTAGGAGGCTCTGTCTGAGCAAATACCCTAACCAGGAGTTCCTAAAGTCTACCAGGAGTCCAGGAAGGGGGAAGGAGGGTGGGAAGTAATGAATGAACAAAGATCTACAACACAGATGGAACGTTATGGTAAGACATAATATCTTTATCTGATGTTGTAAATCTTTGTTTATTCATTACAGCTAGGACCGAGTCCCCAGCTACTTGAGTCCTGGGTGGCCCTAAGGAAGGATATTCCTGAGCACCATAGAACCAAAAGATGCTCGTCCCCTGGAGGCCAAATCCAATTTGTAATGGGATATAAAGGTATGAGGTCTTGCCCAAGTGGCTGCTGTGCATATATCATCCATAGAGGCTCTGGAATGAAAAGCTACAGAAGTAGCCATAGATCTGGTAGAATGAGCCTTTATTCTGGAAGGTAAGGAGAGCTTATTCTGTTGGTAGATAAAGGTAATGATGTTTCTAAGCCAAGAGGATAAAGTCACTTTGGAAACAGGTTTACCCAATCAGGGTCCTGCAAAGGCCACAAGCAATTGGTCTGTTTTCCTGAAAGATTTAGTCCTGTCCAAATAACAATGAAGCTGCCAGTGCACATCAAGGGTGTGCAAAAGGTACTCCCCTCTATTAGAATGCCTTGGGAAGAAAACCGGCAGGTCAATAGATTGGTTAATGGAAAAGCCAGAAATGACCTTGGACAAGAAAGAAGGGTCAGCACGAAGGGACACCATATCCGTGTGGAAGATCAAGTAAGGACTCTTGACACTCAAGCCCTGCAGCTCAGATACTCTTCTCACTGAGGTGAGTGCTACTAGAAGTATGGTTTTCCATGACAAAAATTTCAAATCACATGAATCAAAGGGCTCGAAGGGAGAACCTGTGAGAGACTGAAGCACCAGATTCAAGTCCCAGCGTTCTAAGGGAGGCTTTACCAGAGGTTTAACATGTAATACTCCCTTCAAAAAGGTCTTGCATAAGCAGTGTGACATAACTGAAGAATTATCAAGACTATTATGAAAATTGGTGATAGCTGCTAAATTTACAGTGATCATTGAAGCTGAGGCTCCTGCATGTAAAAGAGTAGTCAGGTATTGTAGCATCTTTTGAATAGGCACAGAGAAAGGGTCTAAGTTCTGGTCTTTGGCCCAAATAGAGAACCTAGTCCATTTACTGGAATAAACCCTTCTAGTGGAAGGTTTGTGTGAGGCCAGAAGAATTTCATGAACAGGAGATGGGATGTCAGGCAGCCTGGCAATCATTGGAAGGGGAGGAACCAAGCTGGGAGCTTGAGACTGTGCAGGTTCGGATGAATCAGTCCCTGAGGATGAGATAACAGGTCCTGGGAATGATCCAGGATCCACAGGTTGTGAATCAGATGAGGCCATAGAAACGGGAACCAGACTTAATGTGGCCAGTAGGGAGCAATGAGGATCACTTTGCTTTTCAACCTCTGAGCTTTCTGGAGAAATTTTGGAATGAGGGGAAATGGGTGAAAGCACACCCAATACGCTGTAGAAGTCCAGTGAATGTAGAGCCGAAATAATGGAATGTAGTTTAATGTTAAAATCCAACACCGATAACACTCAAAGAAAATTTCATTAATGCAGTGAAATGTGATAATTGCATTTTTGTTCAACACTTTATCAGATGCAAAAATAACGTAACTGCAAAGTACTATTTAAATATCAGATTTGAATAAGTGGCGTGGAGAACGGGCCTATCAGTGCTTAGAATTAATAAATATTAAAACCAATCAAAATAAATAATAAGAATCATGAATATGTATGTTTGAACATAATACATTTAAAAAGATGTCATACTGATCATCACATATTAAACTATAAAAACTTTAATTGGTAATAAAATTATTCTTAAAAACAACTGATACTAAAGAATCAGATATATAAAATATATATGTTAAAACTAATAAATAGTACATGAATTTATATTGTTAAATAATACTGTTAAAAAATAATACTATTAAAAATACTGTTGAGAAAGAGGTAAAATGCAATACATGAGTGCCATCTAGTGGACAAAATAGTTGATTACAGATTAGCAGCTCAGTTTTTTTTTTCTTAATTTTTATATATTCTTTTCATCAATACAAAATAGTAACAGTGCAACAAGAATAGGTATCACATTATATTCACAATAATACAGTTGTTATGGATTGAGGTCAATATACAAGAAGACATAAAAGAAACTGACAATAATATTTACACTATATACATGGATGTTTTCAATATTCAGGAAAGAAAAAAAGGGTGTTACAATTCAGTAAGTGTTGTGGGTAGAAATCTAAATTAGAGAAGAGAGAGAAGAGAAATGAATACTTAGATGGATCATGAGTATTAATTAAATCAGGACCTTTTGATCATAGTTAAGTCTGGTTATTTGTGGTAAGTTAAGCAAGAATAATATTAAAGACTTGTTCACATAACTTCCTAATCATATTGTTTTTATTCTCCTTATTGATTAATATTTTTTGGGCTAATAAGTGTTTAGTCACCATTATTCTAAAATTCTCCCAAGAGATGTTAATTGAGTTGCTATATAAAGTTTCATTAAAAGGAAAATGTTGATCATTGTAACTGCTTGTGCTTTAGGAATGTTGTTTGGTAAGATATGTAAGAGAGTAAATTCCCAGGTGAGAGTAGATGTCTGATAGCCCATTTTTTGTAGTTGAAATTTAAGGGAGTTCCAAAGTTTAAATACACACTTACAGCTCCAGAATAGATGTAGTATATCAGCTGTTTGGTCTTTACAGTAAGGACAGAATGGGGATTTCTTAGGGTCGAATTTATGTAGAATGGCGGGAGTAAAATATGCGTTGTTATAAATCATAAGTTGTGTGAATGCTAGTTTTTTTAAGAGGTATAGATTTAATTGTTGGGTTAATTGCTTGGTTCAGTTGTTGGTTATCAATGGAAGAATTAATTTTTCTCCAGTATTCTGAAACAAGTACATTTTTGTGGAATTTGATGTATTTTATTAATTTATATGTATTAGTGATGAATTTCTTAGATAAGAGGATGGTTTTTCAGAGTAAATTACAGGTTATTATATCATTGTTGGTTATATTGTAGTTTTGGAGATAGCTAGTATATAGTTCTTTAATTTGCCTTAAAATTACTATATAAGATTTGGGGAGATTCAGTTAGTTTCTCATTTCTTGTAATGTACAGTTTATATATGGGTATATGTCTTGGATGGTTATATTAATTAATTGAGGAAATGAGTTCAGGTTTAGGGTTTGATTGTTTATTTTAAGATTGGGATTTTTGTGCAATGGTTGTAATATCATCATAGTTTGTGCAAGATTTAAATATTTAAAGAGTTTTTGTGTTATTAATAGAGAGTGTTTCAGAGGTTCTATTATATTGTATGATTTTAGTAAATTTGTATTTATGAATGGTAAGGAACTGGGGTTGATATCCAGGCTTTTGGTGTGCCTTTGGTATATTGTAAGCCACTGTGGGGACCAATCATTAATCTTTGTGTTGTTTTCAGTTATTCACAATACTCTGTTAGAATTTATAATTAGATAATATATCTTGAAATTGGGAAGATCTAAGCCACCTTTATATTTTGGGGTCGTGAGTTTTTCATATGAAATTCTGTTTTTTTTTTTTTGGTTCCCATATGAATTTTGCAAACAAAGTATGAATTTGTTTTAAAAAATTATTGGGTATATTTAGCTGAGTATTCATGAATATATAAAGTAATCTGGGTAGCACATTCATTTTGATTACAGAGACTTTGGCCATAAATGGCAATTTTAGATTTTTCCATCTATTTAGGTCTAAAATAATATTCTGCCATTTTTGCCAGGGGCGGCTCGTGGCATAGGGCTGCCGGACTGCAGCCCCCTCAAAAATAAAAAAAGAAAGAAAAAAAAATGAAAAATAAAAAAAAATATATTTTTAAAATTAGGACTTGCATGCATAGACCGAGTCCCGGCTTATCGGTCTATGCGCATGCTCAAGGCAGCGGCCGTCCCCATAGGGGACACAAGGAGCGTCTGTGCACTTTTACAGTGCACAGACCCGCCAGGATTATGGGACGCGTCCGGACTGCAAGAGGAGCAGCAGGGACTCGGGACAGAGCCTTAGGGATCTCGTCGGTCGGGAAGGAGCATTGGGATCTCGGGTCTTCAGTATTGCGGAAGGATGTATGTCGGACGTTAACTCTGGATGTATTCATTCAGGTAAGGTGCCTTTTAATTTACAATGTTTATTTTTATTGAGTTTGTGCTTTTTATTTGTGTATGGTGCTTGAGTTTGTGCTTTTTCTTTTTGTATGGTGCTTGTGCTTTACTGGAGTTTGTGTATGGTGCTTGTGCTTTACTGGAGTTTGTGTATGGTGCTTGTGCTTTACTGGAGTTTGTGTATGGTGCTTGTGCTTTACTGGAGTTTGTGTATGGTGCTTGTGCTTGCTTTACTGGGGGGGGGGGGGGTGTGTGTGTGTGTGTGTGAAAATGCCCCAGGTGCTTATGGTGGTGTGGTAGGGAATGCCTCAGGCTTGAACCCTGTACCCTGTATGCAGGTGTTAAAGACTTGAGTTCCCTACCCACCACCATTTGTAAAAAAATTTCAGATTTTTACCTCATATTCGATCTGATCTGTTCCTCATAATATCTGTGGTTTGTAAATGTTGCAATGCTTGATATTTGATGGTGTAGTAGTAGCATTGTTGCCTCACAGCTGCAGGTTCTTGGGTTTGATTCTTGGCTGGGGTTCCTTCTTTGTGGGGTCTGTATCTTCTCCCTGTGTTTGTGTGGGTTTGCTTTTGTGCCCTCCCATGTTACAAAGACATGTCTGCATTATTTCTTCCTGGGCCTCTGCTGAAAATTTGTTTATTTGTTCCAAGTCAGACTGTCCTGATTAAAAATGTTAAATAAAATTGATAGGCATTTGAATTTCAGACTTAAGGGTTTCTGAATGTTTAATTCCTTGCGTATTTGATGGTGCAGTGGTAGTATTGTTGCCTCACAGCTATAGGTTTTCTGGTTTGATTCTTGGTTGGGGTGGCTTCTGTGTGGAGTCTGCATCTCCTCCATGTGTTTGTGTGGATTTGCTCTGGTGCCCTGCCATTTTACAAAGACGTGTCTGCAGTTTTAATCCCTGCTGAAAATTGGTTTTGTTCTGTCCAGTAAAATTGACAGGCATTTGAATTTCAGACTTCAGGTTTCTGAATGTTTAATTCCTTGCATAATTGATGGTGCGGTGGTAGTATTGTTGCCTCACAGCTATAGGTTTTCTGGTTTGATTCTTGGTTGGGGTGGCTTCTGTTTGGAGTCTGCATCTCCTGCCTGTGTTTGTGTGGATTTGCTCTGGTGCCCTGCCATTTTACAAAGATGTGTCTGCAGTTTTAATCCCTGCGTCTCTGCTGAAAATTGTTTTTGTTCTGTCCGCAGTAAAATTGACAGGCATTTGAATTTCAGACTTCAGGTTTCTGAATGTTTAACTCCTTGTATAATTGATGGTGCAGTGATAGTATTGTTACCTCACAACTATAGGTTTTCTGGTTTGATTCTTGGTTGGGGTGGCTTCTGTCTGCATCTCCTCCCTGTATTTGTGTGGATTTGCTCTGGTGCCCTGCCATTTTACAAAGACGTGTCTGCAGTATTAATCCCTGCATCTCTGCTGAAAATTGTTTTTGTTCTGTCCGCAGTAAAATTGACAGGCATTTGAATTTCAGACTTCAGGTTTCTGAATGTTTAATTCCTTGCAGATTTGATGGTGCAGTGGTAGTATTGTTGCCTCACAGCTATAGGTTTTCTGGTTTGATTCTTGGTTGGGGTGGCTTCTGTGTGGAGTCTGCATCTCCTCCATGTGTTTGTGTGGATTTGCTCTGGTGCCCTGCCATTTTACAAAGACGTGACTGCAGTTTTAATCCCTGCTGAAAATTGGTTTTGTTCTGTCCGCAGTAAAATTGACAGGCATTTGAATTTCAGACTTCAGGTTTCTGAATGTTTAATTCCTTGCATAATTGATGGTGCGGTGGTAGTATTGTTGCCTCACAGCTATAGGTTTTCTGGTTTGATTCTTGGTTGGGGTGGCTTCTGTTTGGAGTCTGCATCTCCTGCCTGTGTTTGTGTGGATTTGCTCTGGTGCCCTGCCATTTTACAAAGATGTGTCTGCAGTTTTAATCCCTGCCTCTGCTGAAAATTGTTTTGTTCTGTCCGCAGTAAAATTGACAGGCATTTGAATTTCAGACTTCAGGTTTCTGAATGTTTAACTCCTTGTATAATTGATGGTGCAGTGATAGTATTGTTACCTCACAACTATAGGTTTTCTGGTTTGATTCTTGGTTGGGGTGGCTTCTGTCTGCATCTCCTCCCTGTATTTGTGTGGATTTGCTCTGGTGCCCTGCCATTTTACAAAGACGTGTCTGCAGTATTAATCCCTGCATCTCTGCTGAAAATTGTTTTTGTTCTGTCCGCAGTAAAATTGACAGGCATTTGAATTTCAGACTTCAGGTTTCTGAATGTTTAATTCCTTGCAGATTTGATGGTGCAGTGGTAGTATTGTTGCCTCACAGCTATAGGTTTTCTGGTTTGATTCTTGGTTGGGGTGGCTTCTGTGTGGAGTCTGCATCTCCTGCCTGTGTTTGTGTGGATTTGCTCTGGTGCCCTGCCATTTTACAAAGATGTGTCTGCAGTTTTAATCCCTGCGTCTCTGCTGAAAATTGTTTTTGTTCTGTCCGCAGTAAAATTGACAGGCATTTGAATTTCAGACTTCAGGTTTCTGAATGTTTAATTCCTTGTATAATTGATGGTGCAGTGATAGTATTGTTACCTCACAACTATAGGTTTTCTGGTTTGATTCTTGGTTGGGGTGGCTTCTGTCTGCATCTCCTCCCTGTATTTGTGTGGATTTGCTCTGGTGCCCTGCCATTTTGCAAAGGCGTGTCTGCAGTATTAATCCTGCATCTCTGCTGAAAATTGTTTTTGTTCTGTCCGCAGTAAAATTGACAGGCATTTGAATTTCAGACTTCAGGTTTCTGAATGTTTAATTCCTTGCAGATTTGATGGTGCAGTGGTAGTATTGTTGCCTCACAGCTATAGGTTTTCTGGTTTGATTCTTGGTTGGGGTGGCTTCTGTGTGGAGTCTGCATCTCCTCCATGTGTTTGTGTGGATTTGCTCTGGTGCCCTGCCATTTTACAAAGATGTGTCTGCAGTTTTAATCCCTGCTGAAAATTGGTTTTGTTCTGTCCGCAGTAAAATTGACAGGCATTTGAATTTCAGACTTCAGGTTTCTGAATGTTTAATTCCTTGCATAATTGATGGTGCGGTGGTAGTATTGTTGCCTCACAGCTATAGGTTTTCTGGTTTGATTCTTGGTTGGGGTGGCTTCTGTTTGGAGTCTGCATCTCCTGCCTGTGTTTGTGTGGATTTGCTCTGATGCCCTGCCATTTTACAAAGGCGTGTCTGCAGTATTAATCCCTGCCTCTGCTGAAAATTGTTTTGTTCTGTCCGCAGTAGAATTGACCGGCATTTGAATTTCAAACTTCATGTTCTGCAGAAGACATAGTAGCACAACCTGTGTTTCTAGGGAGTTTCTAAGTTTATAAGATGAATATTTTAAATTTGTCGCTATTTTTGGGACTGTATTCGCCCATTATTGGCTTCGTGCAGGTTTTTGTGCTAAGGTTGACAGCTATGGCAAGAACTGAATACACTGAATATGGACTGTAGAAGTGTGCATATTTACTGATAAAGGTGCACTGTAGAATTGTGCATATTTACTGATAATGGTGGACTGTAGAATTGTGCATATTTACTAATAAATTTGGTTTTGGAAAAAAATTTTTTGGAATTGTGCAATAATTTTAACTTAAATTAAAATTTGGTTTGGGGAACTTTTTTAAAAAAAAAAAAAATTGTGTATTTTTTACTTAAATAAAAGGGGGTGGACCTTTGGTTTTGGGGGGAAAAAAAAATTTTTTTTGGAAAAAATTTTTTTTTGGGGAACCTTTTTTTTTAATTGATTTTAAATTTTTTTTCTCAAGGCCACAAGCAATTGGTCTGTTTTCCTGAAAGATTTAGTCCTGTCCAAATAACAATGAAGCTGCCAGTGCACATCAAGGGTGTGCAAAGGTACTCCCTCTATTAGAATGCCTTGGGAAGAAAACCGGCAGGTCAATAGATTGGTTAATGGAAAAGCCAGAAATGACCTTGGACAAGAAAGAAGGGTCAGCACGAAGGGACACCATATCCGTGTGGAAGATCAAGTAAGGACTCTTGACACTCAAGCCCTGCAGCTCAGATACTCTTCTCACTGAGGTGAGTGCTACTAGAAGTATGGTTTTCCATGACAAAAATTTCAAATCACATGAATCAAAGGGCTCGAAGGGAGAACCTGTGAGAGACTGAAGCACCAGATTCAAGTCCCAGCGTTCTAAGGGAGGCTTTACCAGAGGTTTAACATGTAATACTCCCTTCAAAAAGGTCTTGCATAAGCAGTGTGACATAACTGAAGAATTATCAAGACTATTATGAAAATTGGTGATAGCTGCTAAATTTACAGTGATCATTGAAGCTGAGGCTCCTGCATGTAAAAGAGTAGTCAGGTATTGTAGCATCTTTTGAATAGGCACAGAGAAAGGGTCTAAGTTCTGGTCTTTGGCCCAAATAGAGAACCTAGTCCATTTACTGGAATAAACCTTTCTAGTGGAAGGTTTGTGTGAGGCCAGAAGAATTTCATGAACAGGAGATGGGATGTCAGGCAGCCTGGCAATCATTGGAAGGAGGAACCAAGCTGGAGCTTGAGACTGTGCAGGTTCGGATGAATCAGTCCCTGAGGATGAGATAACAGGTCCTGGGAATGATCCAGGATCCACAGGTTGTGAATCAGATGAGGCCATAGAAACGGGAACCAGACTTAATGTGGCCAGTAGGGAGCAATGAGGATCACTTTGCTTTTCAACCTCTGAGCTTTCTGGAGAAATTTTGGAATGAGGGGAAATGGGTGAAAGCACACCCAATATGCTGTAGAAGTCCAGTGAATGTAGAGCCGAAATAATGGAATGTAGTTTAATGTTAAAATCCAACACCGATAACACTCAAAGAAAATTTCATTAACGCAGTGAAATGTGATAATTGCATTTTTGTTCAACACTTTATCAGATGCAAAAATAACGTAACTGCAAAGTACTATTTAAATATCAGATTTGAATAAGTGGCGTGGAGAACGGGCCTATCAGTGCTTAGAATTAATAAATATTAAAACCAATCAAAATAAATAATAAGAATCATGAATATGTATGTTTGAACATAATACATTTAAAAAGATGTCATACTGATCATCACATATTAAACTATAAAAACTTTAATTGGTAATAAAATTATTCTTAAAAACAACTGATACTAAAGAATCAGATATATAAAATATATATGTTAAAACTAATAAATAGTACATGAATTTATATTGTTAAATAATACTGTTAAAAAATAATACTATTAAAAATACTGTTGAGAAAGAGGTAAAATGCAATACATGAGTGCCATCTAGTGGACAAAATAGTTGATTACAGATTAGCAGCTCTTAGTTTTTTTTTTCTTAATTTTTATATATTCTTTTCATCAATACAAAATAGCAACACAGTGCAACAAGAATAGGTATCACATTATATTCACAATAATACAGTTGTTATGGATTGAGGTCAATATACAAGAAGACATAAAAGAAACTGACAATAATATTTACACTATATACATGGATGTTTTCAATATTCAGGAAAGAAAAAAAGGGTGTTACAATTCAGTAAGTGTTGTGGGTAGAAATCTAAATTAGAGAAGAGAGAGAAGAGAAATGAATACTTAGATGGATCATGAGTATTAATTAAATCAGGACCTTTTGATCATAGTTAAGTCTGGTTATTTGTGGTAAGTTAAGCAAGAATAATATTAAAGACTTGTTCACATAACTTCCTAATCATATTGTTTTTATTCTCCTTATCGATTAATATTTTTTGGGCTAATAAGTGTTTAGTCACCATTATTCTAAAATTCTCCCAAGAGATGTTAATTGAGTTGCTATATAAAGTTTCATTAAAAGGAAAATGTTGATCATTGTAACTGCTTGTGCTTTAGGAATGTTGTTTGGTAAGATATGTAAGAGAGTAAATTCCCAGGTGAGAGTAGATGTCTGATAGCCCATTTTTTGTAGTTGAAATTTAAGGGAGTTCCAAAGTTTAAATACACACTTACAGCTCCAGAATAGATGTAGTATATCAGCTGTTTGGTCTTTACAGTAAGGACAGAATGGGGATTTCTTAGGGTCGAATTTATGTAGAATGGCGGGAGTAAAATATGCGTGGTTATAAATCATAAGTTGTGTGAATGCTAGTTTTTAAGAGGTATAGATTTAATTGTTGGGTTAATTGCTTGGTTCAGTTGTTGGTTATCAATGGAAGAATTAATTTTTCTCCAGTATTCTGAAACAAGTACATTTTTGTGGAATTTGATGTATTTTATTAATTTATATGTATTAGTGATGAATTTCTTAGATAAGAGGATGGTTTTCAGAGTAAATTACAGGTTATTATATCATTGTTGGTTATATTGTAGTTTTGGAGATAGCTAGTATATAGTTCTTTAATTTGCCTTAAAATTACTATATAAGATTTGGGGAGATTCAGTTAGTTTCTCATTTCTTGTAATGTACAGTTTATATATGGGTATATGTCTTGGATGGTTATATTAATTAATTGAGGAAATGAGTTCAGGTTTAGGGTTTGATTGTTTATTTTAAGATTGGGATTTTTGTGCAATGGTTGTAATATCATCATAGTTTGTGCAAGATTTAAATATTTAAAGAGTTTTTGTGTTATTAATAGAGAGTGTTTCAGAGGTTCTATTATATTGTATGATTTTAGTAAATTTGTATTTATGAATGGTAAGGAACTGGGGTTGATATCCAGGCTTTTGGTGTGCCTTTGGTATATTGTAAGCCACTGTGGGGACCAATCATTAATCTTTGTGTTGTTTTCAGTTATTCACAATACTCTGTTAGAATTTATAATTAGATAATATATCTTGAAATTGGGAAGATCTAAGCCACCTTTATATTTTGGGGTCGTGAGTTTTTCATATGAAATTCTGTTTTTTTTTTTTTGGTTCCCATATGAATTTTGCAAACAAAGTATGAATTTGTTTTAAAAAATTATTGGGTATATTTAGCTGAGTATTCATGAATATATAAAGTAATCTGGGTAGCACATTCATTTTGATTACAGAGACTTTGGCCATAAATGACAATTTTAGATTTTTCCATCTATTTAGGTCTAAAATAATATTCTGCCATTTTTGCGTAATATTATTTAAGTAGAAATCTTTATTGTTTGTAGAGAAAGTAATGCCTAGATAGTTAATTACTTCTTTTGTTTTTAATTTACCTACCAGCAGTAAGAGTGAGAATGGTTTAGGGGTTTTTAAAGGAAATATGTTAGTTTTTTTTAATTTAGTTTGTAGTTTGATATCTTAGAGAAGTGTTCCATAGTCGATAGAATTTTATTTATATCTGAGATTGGCGTGGTACAGTAAATATTCAAGTAATCAGCAAAGGCTGATAGGAAAATTTTGGTATTATGTATTGTTGGGGGGTTAAAGTAGAGATTTTGTTTAATACTTAGAAAGAGTGGAGTAGCTCTTAGTTTTAATACAGGAAGAATAGAAAGCATATCATTTAGCCCAGGTTGTTTGGTGGCCTCTAACACTATTCAACTTTGGCTTCCCACATGCCCCCTCTAATTTCTTTTGGAACCATCTCCAATACAAAAAATACAAATAAAGCTTGTGGATATACTGTCTTATGATGAAAAAGGCATTGTTTGTATTTGCCTTACTTATTTCATACATATGCTCATTAATATAGGTTTTTAATTTTCTCTCTGTCTTGCCAATGTATAATGAATTGCATATCTTGCAGAAAGCAAAATACACTATTCCACTCATATTACAGTTAGAGATAAACACCTGCTCTTGAGAGTTCTGTCTCTACTCTGTTTTGTGCAAGATATGCAATTCATTTTTCATTGGCAAAATAGAGAAAATTAAAAACCCGTATTTATGAGCATGTTCAATCGATTTTGTAAACCAATGTGTATGTAGTCCACTATCTTTGGTTGGCATTATTAACCTTTCATCTTTGGGTTTCAATTCACCTCTCCTTGACCATTCCTGAATCAAATCCTGAGTGACGTGAGGTTACTCCAGGAGATCTCTGTACTTGTCTCAAAATGTATACCTTTTCCACATTTCTTTCCATCTCATCTGATCTTACTCCTCCTATTCTTTCTATTGTTTTTTGGCACATTCAGTTGCGGTCTGATTTTTGTCTACTTCTGTTCTGATTTCCAACCCCACTTAATACCAACATGCTTCTGCTAAACTAAGCCAAGAAGTTATCTTAAGACTTCTTCTCGCTATGTTTGGATCGGGTCAGGTCAGCAAATATGTATGTAGTCCCACAACTACAGATCTATACATGTAATCAGTTTTGAGGAAGCCCATAACTCTACTCTTTCAAAACAAGGAATATATAATATGGGTATACACTAATTTTTATATATAATTTGATAAGCATGAAACATTTTTCTTGTTTTCCTGTCCAATTGATCCAATACATTTATGAACAGGCAATCAACCCAAAATTGTAAGTTAGAACAAGAACAGCAAACTGGTTTATAGCTTGGACTTTTCCAAATGTTAAGATAGTTTTCAGTATTAGTTTTTGTCTTTGTAGTATTCCTTATTAAGTTTTATTTACATTTGTTCATGTTTTATTGCCAGTCCTTCATCAATTCCTCAAGTATTTATACCCTCCCTCCTACTCATATTCTTTTATATCACATTCCTGTTCCAGACTGATATTTTCTTGGTGCTGCAGCTTTCCTGCTTTAAACTTTGCAGTTGTGTTTTCATCTCTCATCGGATGAGCTATACAGTTTTAAGTCATCCACAAAAAGCAGATGAGAGACCTTTAAATGAGGTTGTTTTCTTGGAGCTTAATGAGTTAAGGGAAAGATAAAACAGCAGCAGTGACAAAGAATCACTGTGAAATATCCCCTATGAATTTTTATCCCTGGGATAATAATTTGCCTTTTGTCCTGCCATAACTGAAAAGTAGTTTGCCACTGTTTTATGTTCCCAGTCATGTAACTGATCAATGTAGGGTGTATCGTATACATCTGTAAACATTCCTTTATCAACAAATGTCCGATGCTGCCAAATGCTTTTTTGTAATCTATACATGCCATACTTAGATTGTTTCCTTTTTTATAATTCTCTGTTAAGGCTTTATTTAGCAACAAATGGTCCTTTGTGCCATATGTCCTTCTTTTGTTACCCTTTCGTTCTACTGCCGTAATTGAGTTTTTTCCTAAATGAGGATAAACTCTGTCTGCATTAATTTGCATATCACCAGGAGTTACTGGCCTATGATTTTTAGGCTGGCTTGCAGGTTCACTCTTAAGGAGGAGTATAATGTTTTTCTGTTGTTAACCATGTTGGTGTCCATTCAGGATGCATGTGTAAGTAATTCTTATTCAGGGCTGAATCTGTGTGCAAAGATGTTAATACTTTTAGCCAAAAGCTAGGTACTGCGTCTAAGCCTATGGTTTTCGAATTAGGAGTTTTTCTAAATGTTGTTTAAATTTATCTTGCTGTTACTTCATCTCATTTCATATCCTCTATATTACAACTGTTTTTACCATTTCTTTTAATTTTATTATCCATGCAGCATCTTTGCTATGTTCCACAGGGTCTTCGTAAAATGTTGCCAAATGTATCTACTTCTTTTTTTGGGAGGTGTTTCTATTCCTTTAGCTTTATTTTCCAGTTCTATATAAAAGTGTTTTGGGTCATCAATGAATCACTTATTTTGTATTTTTCATTTATATTTATCAGCATATCATCTAAGCTTTTCTGCCTATGCTGATATTTTTATAGTTTATTTGTAATACTGTATGATAGATCCTGGTGTGTTTTGATACTGTGCACTGCTTTTACCAAGTCTATCTTTCTAAGTATTTTTGATAATCTGTTCCCTCTTCTATATTCTTCTAATAATGATCTTTCTTGTCTTAACTGCTTTATAGTTTTCTCTAGTCAAAGCTTCCATGGTAGTATTTTATTTCTTCCCTCCTTTTCCCTTACTGCTTCATGTTTTTGTGGTTAAGACTTTATCTGCTATTAATTTAGCTGTACTGTAATATAGCCTATTTATTTCTGTTATATCACAAGAATTTCCAACAGTCCTAATTACTGTGTTCATCTTTTTTACCAAACTTCTAACATTTTGACTCTTATTTACTTTCTATTTCTTTTATCGACTGTAATGTCTATCCCCCGCTATTTCATCATGCAACTCTTCCCTTAGATCATTTTCCTCTAGACTGAGAGTACCTTCTTTGCTTTCCATTTCTTGTGGGTATCCTGCAGAAAGTTCCAGAACATTTTCCTGTGACATGTCCTCTTCAGATGAACCCTGCTTCATTTGCTACAAGTTCATAGGGAACTCATTGGCCCATCACTCTGCAACATTGCCTCCTCCTTCTCTTGCTGTAACTCTTCAAGTGAACTTTACAGAAGGCTCCAGTGCATCACCATGTGTCATACTGCGGCATTACATGTGTTGGATTTTCTACAGTAAATGCTTCACTTCACAGATAATCCATAACTTCAATTTCAATTTCTTCAATTTATTCCTTACTAATCCTCTTTTATACCTCCCCAATATGTTTTTTTGTGAAATGTTCCCTGTCCACGTGCCTTTGCCTGTATTTTTCTTTATCATTGGTGCCGCTTTTTTAATTGATTAGTTCTGCTTTCTCTTTTGCATAAATATTGCACTATACTTCATCTCCTTTTCTTTCCCATATCCATACTTCTTCAGATACCTCCTGTGCCACTTTCCACTCCTTAATCTGGGGACTCATTGTATCATCATGCTGCGACATTGCCTGTGCTGCATTTTCTACACTAAGTCCTTAGTTTCGCAGATAATTCATTATTTCAGTTTCTATTTGTTTAACTTCTACCTTACTAATCCTCCTTACTACATTCCCACTTTGTTTTCTTATTATATCTTTAAATGTTCCATATCCATGTGCCTTTGCCTGTAATTCTCTTCAAATATCTTTGGAGCTGCTTTTTTGTATTGATTAGTTTGGCTTTCTCTTTTGTAAAAATACTGCACCATATCAGATCTCTCTTTCCCATGACCATGTTTCTTTTTTATAGCTTTCAAAAATCTCTGGGTTTTGTTCTTTATATTTTCACACTTCCTCTATTGCTTCTTTTTTTCAAATAGCCAAAAGTTTCTTGTCTATGTACATGGATCTGTTGTATTAATGAGCACAAACTTTTATTTGAAGATTTTTACAGTTTTTCTTGTACAAGTATTTTTCTTTCTTCTAATTTCTCTCTTTCTGAATATCTTCTATCTGGAAATTCTGGGTATCTTGCATAACAGTAAAAATACATAATTTCTTCCTAATCCTCATTAGTATCATTAGTCCACTGTGTCATCTTTATGGCTGTTTTTTGGTCCGTCAGTTTTTGTGGACTACTGCTTCCCTTGATCACAGGGTAGTCACCCTTCCCCTGAGCCTAGCCTAGCCTAACCCCATTATAGGAATGTTTCCATGACTGAAGATTCTACACTGCCATTTTTTTCCAGTTCTGGCACCAGTGCATACACCATGTTTGAGCACTTTTTATCCTGGGACCTGTGCACTGAGCTTTTTATTTTTTTTTAACATACTTCTCCCTATGATATAAAAATATAGTCTGTTTATCCATGTTTTCTTGGTGAGATTTTCTGAAAATAGGGTCCACCATGTGAAGGTGCTCAAAAAGACTTGAGGATGAATTAATTTTCAGCAATACTAGTCTCGTTTTCTTGCGGATTTCATCTCTCCATTCTGACCACCTATTTTTTCTTGCAGAAGAAAATCTATCAGCACTGAGCTGTCTAGTAGACACCCAAGGATCACAATCCTATGTAATGGAATCAAAAAATACTTTACAATGTTCTCTTGTAATTCCAGCCTGCAGAGATCTCATACCCAAGTGAGAGTTTCCTGACTCTTTGAAAAAGACTCTGCAAAGATAAGCAAGTCATCTAAATATGGAAAAATGTGAAGCCCCTTGTAGTCTGCAAAGTGTAATAACTGGAGCTAGACATTTTGTGGACCCAATTGGAGCACAGGATAGCTCAAAGAGTGAGGCAGAAAACTGATAATTTTTTTCCAGACACAAAAAAACTTAAGAAATGTCTGAAGCCTGGATAGATATGAACGTGATGATTAGAAACTTTTAAATCTAAGATTACCAAACAAACTCAAATGAGGAAGAAAGGGTAAAAGATTTTGTAGTGAAAGCATTTTGAACTTGGGCACTATCACAGACTGGTTTAGGAAAAAAGCTCCAAAAGCATTTTCTTTCTTTGGCATCAACAACTTCTGTTACTCACTGAGAAAGCATGTGCTATAGGATAGGTGGAAACAGAGGATTGACTGGTGGATATGGAATAATTGCCTGGAAAGGAGAGATTTCTTCCTACTGCCATGTGTAACTCTGCTGAATCAGTCTCAGAACTCATTTGCCTGAAACAATCTGTTGCCAAAGAGAGAAATGGAGATTCAGACTTTCTGTAACGGATAAAGGACTGACATGGTAGGAATGGGCACAAGGTCCCCTTACATAGTCAGTCTGGCTTATTTGATCTTTGCTTTTATGGAACCTCCCTGCCAATGATTTTAAATATCTTCTTAAAAACATTTTGCTGAGACTGTTTTGTTTCTTACCAAAACTGGACTAGGGAGCAGAAAAACCCTTGGAAAATTTACAGAAGGAGAGCTGAACAATCTGAAAGTTTCCCTGCATCAGCTTACCCATCTCATCACATTAATTTACAACTGCTGCAGCACAGGGACCAAAAACTAAATCTAAATTGTTTTACCATCCTTGTCAGAAGGTGAAGGATCAGAATTAACGAAATACTTGGCAGCAGCTGGACTGAATAAAGCTATAGTCAACTGTGTAAGCTGTGAACCTCCTTAAAAACAAAGGCCTCTTTGTCTCTTCACTCTTTCTTGATATGTCAAAAGCCTCTGACACCATCTCCCACCAAATACTCCTCAATAAGCTTGCTGCATATAACCTGAGTTCCACATCCCTTCACTGGTTTCATAGTTACCTCTCCAATAGACAATAGTCCACTAAATGGGCCAATATCCTCTTCCCCATCCTCTCTATCTTAGTAGGTGTACCACAAGGTTCTATGTTAAGCTCCCTTCTTTTCACCATATTTACTAATAACCTGCACACCACCTCTAAGTATGCTACCATAATCCAATATGCAGATGACACCTCCCTCATTTCATCAGCTCCCACCACCCTCCAACTCCAGGAAAAAAGACAAAAATCACTGCTTGACATGGAAACCTACCTAGCAGAGAATGAACTCATTCTCAATCCAAAAAAAAAAAACAAAGCTCGTGGTATTCACCTAAAACAGGTCAGCCTCTAACCACCCTACATTTACCATCTATTCCTCAAACCAAACTGCTATCAAACCCATAGATCACACCAAACTCCTTGGTGTCACACTAGACAATCAACTAAAACTTGACAACCACATAGCAACAACTATAAAAAGGTTCACATAAAATTAGGTCAAATCTATATTGCCAAATCCTAACTCACAAATGCCTCCAGACTAGCCTCAGCCAGATCATTTCTTCTTTCCACTCTGCTGTACTCATCACAAATCTTTACTAATTTGCAAAAGGTTGAACTCACCCAACTAGAGTCATGCTATAATAATACAGCCAAATTTATGGCCAACTTACCCTATAGGGAGCACCACTGCTTAGCCCTAAAAATGTTCAACTGGATTGAACTACCCAGTCTGCTACAACTAAACCAACTCACCTTTGCCCACAACATTTTAAACAAACCTGATTCCCTGCCCAGCTCTAAAAGACTTGGTTCAAACTAATACTAACCTCAGAGACCTTTGATCCTCTTAAACTTCTGTTAAAAGTAACCACATCTGCAAACAGTTTTGGTGATTCTCTCTACTCAAACAACATTTCCAGGTCTTGGAACCAATTGCCCCAGCACATTCTTAAATGTAATAATTTATTTATTTATATGTATTGCATTTGTTTACTGGGAAAGTCCACTGAGCCTAGGTGAACCCATTTTCAGCGGGGGGGGGGGGGAGCACCACATAAAAGTCAACATTACAGAAATACAAATATCAAAAATACAAAATAAAAAATGCAGCACTATTTACAGTTTTTTAGCAATTCCACTGTAGTTTTATGGTAGTCCATCAATGATATTAATATGTACTTTTGGTCATATAGATGCCAGAGACAGTACTGGTTGGGAGGCAGAAAATACAGTAACATAGTATATAATTATTTACATGCATTTAAATCTGTGTCGGCAGTGTAGTAACAGTCATGGGTATGGCTGCAGACCTGCTAAGAGTGCATACCTGTAGCCCCAGAGAGTGGTCTGTCTTGGCAGTGTAGTAACAGTCATATATATGGCTGCAGACCTGCTAAGAGTGCATACCTGTAGCCCCAGATAGTGGGAGTAGTGAGAAGAGAAAATAACACATCCATATTCAAGCAAAGCCTGAGAGAATACCTCACCAACCACTGGCTTTGTCCATGCTCTAATCCTGACAAGGGATCCTACTTTTCCACTAATTCAGACTCCTGTTAACTATATTTTATTGCTCTCAATTGTCTCTGCCTACCAATCTTTATATACTCCAAGTGCAGAGTTTCATATCCCAGCATTTGCTCTAGCCAGTCTTACAGTTGCTATATCCATCCACCATATTAATGTATTTCAGTGCAGTTATGATCCATTAGTTATTATTTTCTTTAGTTCATTATTTCTTGTACCTTGATTTTTTTCTTGTTGTATTTACCTTGTATTACTTACCTGTTACTTATTTACTTTGTGTAACTTTTATTATGCATCTTTTATAAGTTGTAAAACATTATAGTACTTTGTAAACCTATTATTTTTTCATATGTACGGAGCTTTTCTCCCCGGGTCTCTTCACTGAAAATGGGCTTTCAACCCAATTGGACATTTACCTGGTAACAAATGTATGTAAGTAAGTAAGTAAGTAAGCAAATAAATAAATAAATAAATAAATAAACAAATAAAGCTGCTGGGTCAGGTCTTAGATCAGTCTATGCAAATTTGAAATACTGACAAATTTTGTATATTCTATATGCTTGTTTTAGGTGAGCGGGCTGGCTATCAAGGAAACCACATACTGTAATAAACACATACTCCAACACTGGTAGCACTGGGGGGGGATAGGAAGTGGTTCTGGGAATTCGAGTTGTAACATTTCATAGCATTTTCTTAGGGATTGAGAAACCTCAGTGTTCTTTCACTGAAAACACTTGCACATTCTGGAAATAAGTCTCAGAGAAGGAGAACATGCAGGTTTAGATAACATGCTCTCCTCTGAGTCTGAATCACAATACTGAAGAGAAAAACCTGCATCTGTTCCATCAATTTCTCCAGATTCAGTTTCTTGAATCTCCTCAGGAAAAGAGGAACCGCTTTTTCTCTTGCCAGAAACAACCTAATAAGAATGGTCAATTGCCTGCACAAGACCCTGAGCCAGACTTAATAAACTACTACTGTCCAATGAAACTGGAGCAGGGGAAGATATATGTCTAGTCATCTGTTTCTTTTTGACAGAAAAATTAGGGCAAACAAGATTTTTAATGGCAAAAGCAGCATCCTCAAGGATCAGCATAACATTCTGGTTAAGCAGGGGTACCTTCCCTGCCCCTTCTCCTAACACTGACATAGGTGTCCTAAGGGGATCCAAACAGCTGCAGTGGATGTGACTAACCCCTGTTCCACAGTGGCTGTATGGCTACACTAGAGGAAATCAAGGAAAACGATGAGTGGTCTGTGGAGTCAGCCTTGGCCACCGCAGAATCGCTCACTTGTGACTGAGGTAAATTGCTAGCCTGCTGTGGTAGCAAAGGGTATTTAGTTAACTTTGTCTATGTGTGGCTGGAAGGTGGACTGACCATAGGAGTGGTAGGTTGTTCCATGGTCAAGCCACAAATGTTGCCTGTTTCTCAGGGAAACTAAACAGCACAAGCCAGTAAATTTTTAAAAGTAGTATAAAGACACTTTTCCCAATAAAAACATAGCAAAATGCACTTTAATACATTTTAACAGCACCAAAAGGCAATTTAAACAGTTTCTCCACAGAAAAAAAATGGTTCTCCACAGAAAAAAATGGTTTTAGAATGCTTAGATCAACTTTTCCACTTCAAAACAGAGAAATGTGCTCCAATTTAAAAGTACAGCAAAAGTGAGTGACACTCAATAAAAATACACACTCCTAGCTTTAAAAATCCTTTCCCATACAGGAAAGTAAATTTAAACATTAAAAATAATATATGGAAGTATTTCCCAAAGGGAAATTATCTGCCCAGCAATGGAACACCACAAGCCAAATGTTGATCTTCTGAATCCTAGAGAGAAGTACGCTTTTCATTGACAGTAAAGCTCTGAAGGGCTTGGCACTCAGAACTGTCTTTTTAGTCAGCTCAGCTCAAGTGGACTAATGGTTTGTGTGAGTGGCAGGTAACCTGAATATTTGGAACCTAGATCGCTGTTATATCCAATGCAGGATATAGCTCATACAGCTTAGGCTTTTGCAGCCATGGCCAATAAGATCATCAGACACCTGTTTACCTTCCCACTAAAATTTTTGTATTTATTTATTTATCATTTGTTGACCGGGAAAGTCCAACTAGGTTCCACAGAGCCTGTTTTCAGCGGAGGCCCGGGGAGAAATGCTCCAGATGCATGTCTTTGGAATGTGGGAGGAAACCGGAGTACCCGGAGGAAACCCACGCGAACACAGGGAGAACATGCAAACTCCACACAGAAGGCACCCCAGCCGAGAATCGAACCAGAGAACCTCTTGCTGTGAGGTGACAATGTTAACCACTGCACCACCCATCATTGTATCATTTTCAAGACTATGTAATTGTAACTATCACATTGATAACACACTCCTGAAAACTGATCTAGCAGTAAAGGACCTGGAAACCTGTGCAGACAAAGAAATGTCCTTTGATCACGATGTATCCACTATTTTAAGAATGTTCTTTTTCATTGTGCAGCTTATTAGTAAAGGCATAACAACCAGGTCCAGGGATGTGCTCATTCAGCGTGTATTAGGCAAATCATTGAGTATAATGTCCCCTTCAGTATGTACTTTTTGAAACACTTGACACAACTTGAGCAATCACAATGCTTTCTCACCAAGAAAATCAAAGCCCTAAATTATAAAAACTACACTAACCATCTCAAAGCCTTATCTCTCTCCTCTGTTTTGTACAAGTTACTGAGGGGTTACCTCTGCCTTGCATACAAAGTCACAACGAACCACATACTTTCAGAACTACTCCACATCCACAAGTCTAATGGTGGCATAAACACCTGGTCAAGAGATCCTAATCTGTTCCACAACATAAATGGAACATGTTGGAGGGTTAGTTACATATCACAGAGAACACCACTTGTTTGGAATCATCATGTTCTCCACATAAAGCAAAGTACTTCTCTTACACTATTCAGATGTAATCTAGATGGCAGGATGGATTACTTTAAATTCACTGCTGGTCTAGCACCCCTGTGTCTAACGAATAGGGTAACATATAAATATCTGCATGGCCCTGGGAATACAAGGGCTAAAACATCATAGGAATGCATGGTTAGGCTTATAAAGATCTTCAAAGCTCAACAGCGTAGTAAGTACCTATGAACCTATAAAAGATAATCTCTCTAAACGAAAATCACGAGACATGGTATCCTCCTCCTCAGATTCAAAACCCACAGGTGAATGAATGTGGGAAGAGTAGACTAAAAATTCATCAGTCAGCATTATCTTCTCAGAACAGAAGCTCTGTTACAGTGGCATAATGACCTCCCTGGATCTAGATGCCATGCCCTTACTTATAATTTGAGTAATACAGGATGACTGCATTACTTTACTACCTTAGGCACTTGGTTGAAGGTCAGATTACTATCTACATGCATGCCCAAATCACTGACTGCTGGTTCTACTCTTAGGGGTGTTTTACCAGTGAGGTAGTATCCATGAGTAGCCAACTTCAACGAAGGTACTATTATGCATTTCCTGGCATTAAATTTTAAGCCATGAATTTGGCACCAGTCATTTGTTTATATTACACCTCCCTATAAGTTGTTAGTATCATGGCAAGATTCTATGACTGCCCCTAGTTTGCAATTGTCTGCAAACTTCGTTAGCCAGAGGCCCTTGATGGCCTTGACTTCTGAGAAGTAAATGCCAAAGAGGAGCAGTCCCAGCACAGAGCCCCGAGGAACTCCACTAGTGACTCATCTGTTTGTGGAGGTGGTCTCTCTCTCACTCTCTCTCTCTCTTTTTAACACTTTTATTGAATTATCACTTAAGACACAGGTAAGCATACATTTATATAAAGGAAAAAACATGTTAACATGTTCACACTTACAAACATTATACATCACATATATTCTTTTATATACATTTTCACTACAACATTACATAAACTGATCAATTCCTGGCTTCCCTTAAACCTCACTCCTCTCCTCCTCAACATTATTCTGCATTTGTTGTTCCCACAATTTCCATTTTTTTCTATGTAATTTGATCCTACTTTTTTCTAAAGATTCCATGTACAGTTCTTTCATCTCTGTCACAATATTCACTACTTCAAATACAGTTGGCTTAGACCTTAATTTCCATTTTCTAGTAATTCCTTTTTGGCAGCCATTAAGCTTAACAAGGCCTTAGTATGTATAGGCAATTCAGATTCAGTATCCCAGCTAAAAAAAAACATATCCTTTGTTACACCCATTTGCAGATCCATTATTTCTGACAAAGTACTCTGTAGGAAAGTTTTTAAAGTCTACCAACTCATTACACTCCCAAAACGTATGTTCCAAGTTACCTCTTTCTTCTCCATCTGTGGAGGTGGTCTCTCTGATCCTAACTTCCTGGGTCCTTTCTGTGAACCAGCTCACTATCTAGTGTGCTACATAAAGGGTTTATGCCTAATTATGTTGTGTTTGTTTATAATGCATGGATGAAACATTGTATCAAATGGCTTAGCCAGTTCAAGATAGGCAGTTTGCACTGTTTTGCCCTCATCTATTGGCTTGGTGACCTTCACAAAGATTTCCACCAGGTTTAGTAGGCATGACTTGCCTTTGACAAAGTTAAACTGGGAGGGGTGCAGTGTTTGAAGATTTCCTATGTCATTGTTAATCATTCCAAGATAATTGTTTCCATGGCTTTGCATATGAGACTAGTCATACTAATGGGTCTGTAGCTCCCGGGATCTGTTGGTGGTCTGCCCTTGTGCAGAGGAATGACCACTGCAGTCCTTCATTCACATGGCACAAAGCCTGTTCAGAGGCTGTAGTTGAACAGTGACTCCACTGGCCATGAAAGGTCATAATTCAGGCTATTTAGGAGGCATCCTCAGATATTATTGGGGCCCACTGAAGCTGTGTTCTTGGCCAAAGAGACTGCAGCTAGGACCTGCTCCATATTGACAATTAGAGGGTAATGTTAGATGGTATTTCCTGGGAGGTGGCTGGGAGTAAGTGGGGGTAAAGTTGGAGCTTAATATGTCAGCCAGTAGACTTATATTTCCTGGCTCCATTTACAACCAGTTTGACACACTTTTGTGTGCTGCCTTTGGGGAATCTGACATAACTAAAGAAGGCCTTATGGGTGTCCTTGGCTTGAGAAACTATCTTTACCTCAGATTTGGATTTCTTGGACCTAATTAGCCTTCTTAGTTGTCTACTTAGTTTGTTGAGGATTTTATCTTTTTGGGTGTTACTATTCCTAATTTTAGCTGTGACCTTTTTTTCTTTTGTTGTGCAACCGGTTTAATTTTGGATTCCACCAGGATGGTTTCTATTTACAGTTTTGGATTTATGTCTGGTAGGTACACCAGCCTCTGTGCTATGATTGACATGGTTGTACAGAGTTTCATAAATAATTCTGCATAGGCTGCTGTGTTATTTGGGTTTGGAAGGGCTTGGAATTTTGAAATGTTATTACTTAATAAAAGGTAGTATATACTGGAACAGTTCCCAATTGTTATAGAGTTTACTGGGGTTGCAGAACTGATTTTTATTTCCAAGGAGACTTCTTTGTGATCTGACCTTAGCAGGGAGGAAATACTTGAAAAGGCCCAGCATTCTCTCATATTTGTGAGTACCAGATCCAATAGGTTTGTACCTCTAGTGGGCATATGCACTATTCGGGTATCTCTGTACCCGCAAATCTGGGGTCATGCAAGATTTCCAGTCTATACAGGGTAATTAAATTCTCTCACAAGTATAGTATTTTGTTGGATGGCAAATGTCTCCAATAGGTCTAAGAATGAGCTACAAGCTTCCTGGGACATAGAAGGTAACCTATTGCTTGCTAGGATATATGGGACTTTGTCTATGGTCATCTGTATGTGGAGAAACGTTGGCACATCATCCTGCTCAATCAACCTAGAGATATGTTTGTCAATGATACAGATTGAGACATCTAGGCCTTTAGTCCCTGTCTGTGCAATTGCTGATCTAAATGTTAGGAAGGCACTGAAGCCTTGCACTGCCAGGTACTCTTTGCAGATTTAAACCATGTCTTTGTTACTGCACAGATGTATGCATTTCTCCAGGATGAGGAGAGAGCTTGGAGGGAGCGGAGCTTCTTGTTTAAACTCCTGTCATTGAGCATTAACACCTTTAGATTCCCATGGGTTTATTTTGCTATGCTGGAAAGTTTGTCAATTTGACATTGCCTAAAAATGCTCTACAAAAGAGGACAATGTTTTAGTCAGTATTTAAAAGCTTACAGTGGACAGATGCAGACCATCCTTGGCAAGGCAGCAAGATTTGTTAACCATATCTTCCCATGCTGATAAATACTATATCCCCTTATCTTTTGTTTGTACTGTGGCATCATCCATGGTGAAGGTAGAATGCTGTTCAATGCTAGGCACGTACCAGCCTGTGACACTAGTCTGGGAACTCCCTAATGTCTCTCTTCATGTAGTCTAGGGAGGTATGTCTTGGGTCATTTACACCTACATAAGTGTTGACAGAGTCATACTAGTACCTCTGGTGCAAAATTTGCCTATGACAAATCTAATCTGGCCTAGCTAAAGAATCTGTAGGTTACCTATATCCATCCATCCACAACCCCTTTTCCCCAGTTTTGCTCATAGGGTGCGGTGTCATTTAAACACTGATAATCATCTAGAGCCAAGGTCCGCAATTATTAATTCCAAAATGATCCTTTCCATAACCTTACAGATGGGGCTGGTATGCTTATGGATCTGTAATTACCTCACTTTTATGCAAGGGAATGACTACTGTTGTTCTCTCTCCATCTGGCATGAAGCTTCTTTTGAGGCTGACACTGAATAACCTCTGTAGGGAGTCCTGAAAAGTCATGTTGCAGACTGACCAGTAGGCAGCCAAATATGATGTCTGGCTCCATAGAAGTAGTGTTCTTAGCATTTGAGAACTTGTTTGTATGAGATTTGAGAAGGTTATAGAATGGGTATGTGATATGAGAATACTAGAGGGGTGAGGGGGTGAAGTCTGAGCTAAACTGATCTGCTAGTAGATGGGCATTGTCCTTTGGGTCCAAGTATGTGATACTGGTTCATAGGATTCTATAATTTACTATTATCTCTGCACAGTGCTGGGCATTGTTTCTAAAGTTTCTAACAGTTAAAGAAAGCTTTGTGGTTATCCTTCACCTGGACGGCTATTTTTACCTCATATCTGGTGCTTTGCTTCATTTGATTGGTGTCAAGAGTTCCCTGTCTAGTTTAGCATGGGCATTTTTAGCATCTTGAGAGTTAAAGTTATTATTTATTTATTATATTTTTTTTTGCATGCAAGGATTTTTTTACATCCTTTAGGGTTTTATAATATGGATTTATTTTTGAATTTGGTATTGTGTTCTGCAGAGTGCAATGCAGCATGTGCAAAGATCAGTATTATCTCCCATTATGACAACTGATTCACCTATCAAATGATGTCTGAGGCCCTGTAAGGTACCTACCCATAAACTACAGAAAAGAAAGTAGGCAATACTTTATTTCTTAAACTCCACAATGACAAAAAAAGAAGACTCAAGGCAGATGCATCTCTTCTGTTTGGCTGACCCTTCTGCACCTCAAATGTAAGCCATCGCTGATGGTAAACAACATCAGTTATGTGATATGATCTGACAAGAAGAATCAGTGGTCCACAGTACCAGACTATTTCATATAATGTTAATAAGAATCTTGCTTTCAGAAGCTTGATAACCAGAAGGGTGCAATGTATTTTAACAAACTATTTTTTTCCCTTTTGACCTTAACTAGAACAAGCAAGAAATTGTTTCTAATAAGTAACAAGAAACACTACTCATTAATTGGTTTACCCTATAGTTGTCATGTCAGATACCAAACAAGTACTTACTGGCTCATTAAGAATCTTTGCTAAGAAGAAGCAATCCTGGGAAAATGAGAATAGGCGAGCAAGTCCTAGAACAGAAAAAAAAAAAAACAGTAACAATTAAACAATGCTACAGCTGTAGATTTCAGAAGACTGGCAACTCACATAATTTACTAACATTTCAAAAGCAAACTTGAGGACACCTTTTAGAAAAGACAATTCAATATCATTAGTGTTACACTAGTTTACTGTGAAAAAGTGTCATCCTTTTGATGTGTTTGAGTGAAAAAAAATTCATTTTAATTGCTACAACCATCATCATTAAAGAATCTTACGAGCACGAAGTAGAACCCAAAGAATAAAGAAGCATATTTATGAATAAGGCAAGAAACAAAAAAATAAATGGTTTAAATAATCCAAAAGGCAGAGCTCAGTGAAAGATGATAATCCAGGGAAGCAGCATTAAGGATGACAACTCAAGACTACTAAAATCATGTTTTAAATAGCAAATGTACAGAAGGAGTTTCAGAAACATAAATAAATCTTTCTGAGGCAGCAAACAAACCACTGTTGCCTCTATGTGGTACTGAAAATTATATAACACTTTGGACCAAGAGCCCAAAAACCTGGTTGGAGAACTAATGTCCTGAAAAAGAGTTTGACTTTACTGCAAAGTAGAAACTTACAAGGATTTGTGAAAGATGGAAATCCTATGGTTAGGATGGAACCACTGACCTCAGCATTTCAGATGTTTCGGTCCAATAAGATGTGTCTGCCAACACAAGAATGAATAAATTTCAACATACAGGAAGACCACGAAAGTTGTAGTCTACTCACCGTACAAGTAGACTCTGTAAGGAGACACACTCATTGATTAAAGTTTATCTATTTTATTGGACAGGCTGTGTGACTGGAACAATGCCCCTTTTTAACCACAAAAAAAGTTAAATAAGAAGTTATGTACCTACCATAACATTCCATGTTAGTTGTCTTCTCTCGCCTTCTTTCTTGCTTGATGGGTTCGGAGCCGATCCCTCGGCTCCGACTCGGCACTTGCTAAGCTCGAGAGTCACTTTTACCAGCTCGAGGCAGCCCCATATCCCATGATGCAAGGCGGTAAGTACCCAGATCTCGTTTGATGACAAAGGGCAATAGCACCAAGCATAAAAAAACACTTCCCAAAGGAAGAAGAAAACTTACAGGATGGAAGAAGGACCAGGTCTGAATGGTCTTCAGCATAATAATTTCTTATAACAAGGTCTGTCCAGGCCTGGGGGAAGGAGGGAGGTCAAGAAAGAAGGCGAGAAGACAACTAACATGGAACGTTATGGTAGGTACATAACTTCTTAATGTTAAGTTGTCAATCTCGCCTTCATTCTTGCTTGATGGGACCGCGTCCCTAGCACCTCTATCCTGGGTGGCTCAATGGAACAGACTCTTGAGGACTGTAGAGCCAAAACTGGCTCTGTCCCTGGAGGCCAAGTCCAATTTGTAATGGGAAACAAAAGTGTGAGGAGTGGCCCAAGTGGCGCTGCACAAATAGTGTCTAAAGGAAGTCTAGCTTGAAAGGCTGTAGAAGTAGCTAAGCTCCTAGTTGAATGTGCTTTAGGTTTTGAGCACAGCTGTTTTCCCCTGAGCAGATAAATTTCAGAGATGACCGAAGAAAGCCATCTGGACAAGGTCACTTTAGAAACAGGAAGGCCTTTTTATTATCCGCATAGGAAACAAAAAGTTGATCAGATTTTCTAAATTTTTTGTTCTGTCCAAATAATATCTAAGTTGACGGTGGACATCAAGATAATGTAGTTTTGTTCAGCTCTGTCTGAATAGTTTGGGAAAAATACAGGAGATCAATGGATTGATTCAAATTGGTCTTTGAAGCGACCTTAGGCAAAAGGTCGGATTAGTTCTCAAAGATACTCTGTCTTTGTGAAAAACCAAATAGGGGGTCGAACCGATAGAGCATGAAGTTCAGACACCCTCCTGGCGATGTAATAGCCACTAAGAATAAAGTTTTCCAAGAAAGAAATTTCAGGGAACAAGAAACAGCTGGCTCGAAGGGGAAGAATCAAGGATGTCAGCACTAAATTTAGATCCCACTGAGGAGGAGGATTCCTGATTGGAGGCTTTAGTAGGAAAATTCCTTTCAAGAAGGCCCTGCAGAGCCTATGGGACATAATATTATGATCTGCGACCCCGACATGAAAGTTGGAGATAGCAGCCAATTGAACTCTGACTGTGGAAGAAGAGGAGCCTGCATGAAAAATCTCTGCTAAGAAGTCCAGGACTGCCTGAACAGGGGCAGTGAAAGGATCAATATTCTTGGCCTTAGCCCAATAAGAGAAATGTTTCCATTTGCTTGTATAAATCCTCCTGGTAGAGGATTTTAAAGAAGCTACTATGATGTCTCTAACTGAGTTAGAGATCAAAGGAAGCCTGGCTAAGGAAGGAAGTGGAGCAACCATGCTGTGAGGTTGAGAGAAGGGATAGACCGGTGCAGCTGACCGGATTGGTGAATCAGAAGATCTAGCACTGGGTCCAGATGCCACGGCTGCACCAAAAGGTGACGATGGAGGAACGGGAACCAAACTTGTCGAGGCCAGTAAGGGGCAATGAGAATCAATTTGGCTCTCAAAATGGTAGCTTTCTGGATAACTTGAGGGATCAGAGGAAATGGAGGGAAGGCATAAAGAAGTCCCTGGGGCCAATCCTGGGTCAGAGCGTCTCTGGGGGGATGGCCTGGTAGAGGGAAGAGACAGAAGAAGTCTGGGCATTTGCTGTTTTGGGGAGTAGCAAAAAGATCGCAACATGGACGACCCCATTCCAGAAATTAGAAGTTATGTACTCACCATAACGTTCCATCTGAGTAGGTGACTTCATTCGGATGCAACCTGTGGGTATCGGATCCGAAAGTCTTCCTACTTCAGATTATCTCTTCCGCTATAGATTGCTTGAGAGACCACTCGTGAGGCATGAGAATAGCTCTGCTCAATCTGTCCGCTACAATGTTGGTTTTCCCAGGGATATGCGTTGCTACCAGAAACCGATGAGAGGAGATCGCCCATTGCCATAGTCTGAGCGCTTCTCGACACAAGGGGTAGGACTTGGTTCCGCCCTGTTTGTTGATATACCAAACTACAGACATGTTGTCTGTGTGGACTGCAATTGTCCCTACGGGAAGAAAGTCGTTGAGGGCTTGCAACGTTAAAAGCACTGCTCTCATCTCCAGGACATTTATGTGCAGATGGTACCCGAACGGCTGCCACGTCCCATGAACCATCCTGCCCTGATAATGACCCCCCCACCCGAACAGGGAGGCATCCGTGGTGACAGTGGCTATCGGGGATGGGGGTACAAAGTGTCTGCCTTGGTGAACCTGAGGAGATGTGATCCACCAAGCAAGATGATCTTTGCAAGTCTGTGTCACCAGAATCTGGTGACGCATTGGAAGTTGTTGGTATGACCACTGTGTGAACAGCATCCACTGAAGAAGGCATGTAGAAGCGAGCCAGGGAAGAAGAGTAATGGCCGCAGCCATGAGGCCTAATACCTTTAGAACCATTCTGGCCTGTACTTTCTTGTTGGCTAGAATGATCCTGACATGACTCTGAATGTCTGAAACTCTTTGATCTGTAAGGGTAGCTGACATCCGAACAGTGTTTAAGTTTAGCCTATGAAAGTAATAGACTGGCAGGGCGATAAGGATGACTTTTCAAGTTGATCGAGATGCCCAAATGAGAACAAAGATTTATTGTGTAATCCCTGGCTTGAATAAGCTGATGCCTGGTGGTGGCTGACAGGAGCCAGTCGTCGAGATCGGAAACACCTGGAATCCTTGACGTCTCAGGTGAGCCGTGACCACTGCCATGCATTTGGTGAACACTCTGGGGCTGTAGTGAGACCAAAGGGCAGGGCTCTGAACTGGAAATGACTGGACCCCAGCCGAAGCGGAGAAATCTTCTGGAGCGTCTGTGAATTTTGATGTGATAGTACGCATCCTGAAGATCTATTGAGCACATCCAGTTGTCCTTCTGTAAGAAGGGCAAAATTGACTGAAGAGTGACCATTCGAATCTTGTCTTCCTCACAGACTTGTTGAGTCTGCTGAGATCCAGTATTGGTCTCCAGTCTCCCGTTTTTGGGGACCAAAAGAACCTTGAGTAGATTCCGGCTCTGAATGGTCTGTTGTAACTGGCTGAATGGCTCTTTTTGCAGTAGTTTTGAGACTTCTAACTCTGCAATTTCCCTTAGACCGGTGGTACATCTGGAAGGGAATTTGAGGGAAAGGACTTTCCTCGAAAGGAATTATGTAACCCTTGGATATGATCGACTGTACCCATCTGTCTTGAGTGAGGGAATGCCAGGCTTCTGGGTACAGTGATATCTTCCCCGACTGCCTCCAAGGAGGGACAGTCGGGCAACATCTCAGGGATGCTGAAAGGGCTTGTCAGAGAGAGGCTCTCTGTTTCCCTGGTTTTGGACCCCTCTGCCTCAAGAGCGGCATCTGTTGTTGTTACCCCCTCTGCCTCTAGGGGTAAACTGACCACGTGAATCCGGCGTGACTCCTTGGGATTTATGAACCACATTTTGCCACCTTTCTGTCCTTTGGGGTAAGGTCTAGAAGGGGTGGAAAAACGGACTCCTACGGCAGAAAGAGTCTTGCCGTCCTGCTCACACCTGGTCAAAGTTTCCTTCACCTGAGGGCCAAACAAAGCTGACCCATCAAAGGGAGAATTTGTGAAGGACGCCTTAAAGGGATCTGCAAAGTCACATAGCTGCATCCAGGCTTGGCGTCTAAGAGCCACACCGGTACCTGCGGCTCTACTTGCTCCATCAGCAGCATATGATATTAGCCGCATGGAGGAGTTTGCAATGGAATTAAGGGTTCCTAGCTGCGAAGCAATTTTTTCCTGAGCTCCTGCAGCTGTAGGATCCTGAACAACATCACTTAGCTCCTTAAGGATATCCCTTTGGAGTCTGGTGAAGTGACATAGGTAATTCAGCGAACGCATAGCAAAGGTCGCTGAGGAAAACATCCGCTTACCGTACCTATCCATGGTCCTAGAGTCCTTATTAGGAGGATGGACGGCACGGAAGGATCTGCAAGTTCCTTCTTGGTGGCAGCAGCCACCACCATGGCATCAGCGGGACACCCTTAGTGAGGAATTGCTTGTCACACGGGCAGTGATAAATTTTGAAGGCCTCCTAGGGACTGGCTCTACAGAGTCAGGAGCAGCCCACGCCTTCGGGCAATAACCTGCATAAGGGGTCGAAGGCGGAGACACCCAGGAGGTGGAGGGCCGAGATCCAAATGCCTCTAGGTATACTGACTCATCCTCAGAGGGATTATTGGTGGGCCAGTTTCCCTCTGTCTAAGGAGTTCTAGGATGTCTGAGAAAGAGACATCCTCAGAGGGGATCTTGGGGATCCCTCTGACTCATCAAAGTCAGTATCTGAAGTGATAGACTCGGGAGTCTACGTGTTTCCTCTTACAAGTCCTCTTCCTAGGAGGATCTCCCGAAACATCAGGAGAATCCTCGGAAGAGGGGAAATTCCCAATGGGGAAACCTGAGGCGGAGGATCTCTGGGTCCTGTAGCAAGAGAAGTGGCAGAGATGTCAACAGGCACTATAGAGGGAGGAGCTAAGGGAACAGACTGCTGGCTGATACCAGTGGCCAGCACACTCTTCATCACCTCGAATGCTCCCTCCCAGGCAGGTCCGAGAGAACCCGTTCGAAGAGCTAGGAACTCCAGGGACCACCGAAAGGGAAGTCTCCGAGGCAGATGTCGGAGCCGAGCTCACCAAGGCCGAGGCTCCAAGGGGAAGAGCGGGTTCGACAAGGGTCCGATGCCACTCACCCCTCTGAGGAGACCATGGAAGCCCAGCCACGAATCCCTCTAAGGAAGGTCTCAAGAGGAGATAAGAGTAGAGGCTGAAGGAACAGAAGGGGTATCCGTCCCTCAGCCGTAGCAGTAACCATTCCCGAAGACTCCAACTCCAAGCTCTGAGGTAGAGTTGAAGGAGGAACTGCAACGGGGTGTGGACCAATAGTCGTCTGTTGAGACGGACTATGTAACATTTGGGCCAGTGCCTGTGACTTAAGTAATCTACTGACCACTCTCTCTAAGTCATGGTCAGAAAGCCTGGATGACCTTGAAGATCGGCTCCGATGGCTCCGTTCCGAGAGGAGAGGTGAAGTCGGAGCCGAAAGTATCGGCTCCAAGGAAGGAGACCTCGACCTCTTCCTCGAAGGAGCCATCGGAACCGATGAAACTATAGAACCTGTCGGAGCCGACAACTTATCGGAGCCGACAGGTAGCCTCGATGCATCGGCTCCAGCCGGAGCCAATACAGCCACAAAAGTAACGGTGTCGGAGCCGATCGGAGCCGACACCGACGCCTGTGCCACATGGTGGTCGGAGCCGATCGGGGCCGACACCGAAGTGGTCGATGCAGAATCGGCACCGATAGCCATCGGTGCCGAAGGCTTGGTTAAGCCAGAATCGGCTCCAGCCGAGCCGATCTCGACTCAGAACGAGTCGGAGCCGAGGCCGCAGGCTTTGACACAGAAGCCTGGGCCTTGGAAGACTTGGCAGTCTTAGGTGGAGCCGACTTAGCCGGAGAGCCCTCCGGCTTAAGAAGGCCCCTGAGTATTAATTTGTTTCTTCTTTCCTGCAGGACTCTCTGGCTGAAAGAATGACATATAGCACAGGAGTCCTGCAGGTGAAGAGGCCCCAGGCAATAAAGGCAAGAAGTGTGACCGTCTGTCAGAGACATCTTCTGACAGCACGAGTCACACTTCTTAAAGCCTGAGACCCTTTCTTTTGACATGGTGTCACACAAAACACACACACACACACACCAGTCAAAGACTTTAATTTTAAATATACCAAACAAGGTATAAGTACAAACACACACACACCCTAACAGGGGGGGGATGGGATGGGTAAAGTCTGACTAAAAAAAATAAGAGACAGACAAATTTCTGTCAGAAACAGATTAAAACTAAATAAAAACTAACAATAAGGGGTTTTTAAGTTCAAAGGGGCTAAAATAGCGAATTAGTAAATCACTTACCAGGAGCTGGTAAAAGGAGGACCTCATAAGCGAAGCGGCAAACGAGATCTGGGTACTTACCGCCTTGCATCATGGGATATGGGGCTGCCTCGAGCTGGTAAAAGTGACTCTCGAGCTTAGCAAGTGCCCATCAAGCAAGAATGAAGGCGAGATTGACAACTTAACATCAAATATTCAGAATAAATTAAAAATACAAAACTAATTAATATACAGATAACTTCTTTTTCATATTCAGGGTTGTGTGGGGAGCCAGCATGTGTTCAGCATTTAGGGGGTAAAAGGAAGAAAAAAAACAGTCCTGGTACAAATGGTAGTCCATTGCAGAATAGATAAATAAACACACACACACACACACACACACACACACACACACACACACACACACACACACACACACACACACACATTTGCAGGTTCACCCATCAACCTGTCTTTGAGATGTGAAGGGAAGACAGAGATCCTACTGAAAACACATACAGATACGGCAAGTGCAAACTATGCAGGCATAGCAGGACCCCAAACAGGAAATGAAACAAAGTACTAAGCACTTTGAGAAGCAATGTTAACCTCCAAGCAAAGATCCTATATTATAAACTTAAAGTTACACCTCAGAAAAGCATTAATGTACCTATTAATAGCAGGGAGGATGTTCCTGTGTGGGACAACCAAAGGAATAAAGTGCATAAAACCAAGCAACATATCAAGAAAATAGTTATAGAACTGGGTAAATGAACTTTATATTTAGTTCCATAGAGTGACAACAAAATTGATGAACAGTAGAACACTTCTAAGCCTCAAACAAAATTATGCTTTTGCAAAAAGGCAAGCACCCCCTGTACCCCCCCCCCCCACAACCTTGCATTTTGATATATATATATCAACTCTTGGATTGCACAATGAGGGAAAAGAATGAGACTCTCATACCTGCACCATTATACAATGCCTGTGTACTGCCCTGCAGCTATTTAATGTACATGATTGTCCTATATGAAGCACCTTAAAGCCCTACATCTATACTCAGTCTCCTACAGGAGACAGAGAGGTGATCTACACCTGGCATATAAGGCATCCTCGGATCCAGCACTGATGGACCTTTTGCACATCTGCAAAATGAACAGCAACATAAATTGGACATGTATGAGATATATATATATGTCTCAGAGGATCGCCATCCTCTGGGACAGGCTCCCCATCCATGTGAGGTGGAGTCCATCCCTAACCCTATTTAAATATTTATTTATTTAACATTTGTTCACCGGGAAAGTATGACTTGGAGCAAGCCAATTTTCAGCGGAGGCCCAAGGAGAAACGGCCCAGACGCATGTCTTTGTAACTTGGTAGGAAACTGGAGCACCTGGTGAAAACCCACATGAACACACGAGGACATGCAGACTCTGCACAGAAGGCATCCCAGCTGAGAATCGAACCAGAGAACCTCTTGCTGTGAGGCAACATTGCAACCACTGCACCATTAAACATAACTTTAATTAAAGGATGGGGAACTGGAAATTATTCCCAGATCTGGCCTCCATGTCTCTAACAGACAGAGACAGACAGTTACTATGCCCACACTAACATACCTCCCCACATAACCTTTAGAAACTTCCTAACATAACCCCCCTAAGAAACATTCATGATACATAGGAACACAGTTGGGCTGGGCTGCATGGCTAGGCTTATAAAGGCCTTGGTCACTGATAACTTAAGCAAATGACTTCCCCAGTTAAATACATGAGAAAAAGGTGTAATGATCAAAAGTATGGATCCAAATAACATATACCATCAATAAGATTCTTTATATATTGGTGAAATGTGCCAGATTTGTGGTCAAAGATAAGCATTTCTAAGTAATGTCTCTATTATCTTGCACTGCCTTTCAGCTGCAAGGATGCTTATCTATACAATGATTTTTCATAAAGTAGGTAAGGGATAAATATAAAGAAGATGTTCACACTACAGTAAGTGTCCATTATTTATGAAATGCTTTTGATGTACAATTCAGACACTATAAGGTGATGGAAACTAAAAATGGATGCACAAGAGTCCCAGCCATTTCTAGACCAAATACACTGCTTCAACTGCCTAGCCAGCAATCAGTATTCAGCAGCCTAGAAATTACTGTGCACACTAATAGGATGGATCTGTAGCAAATAAGTAACTATCCAATCAAGCAACATGTACCACAGATGTATTCTCTTTGTGGAGATTGCTCAATGAATTATCATATTCTGTTTGGCACAGTTTGTGGGCTGTGTATATTACTTCATAAACAAGCAATGACAAGGCAATCAATTTTCAAGAGTGAGAAACAGTACTCTTTGGCCAATGCCTGTTTGGCCAGCCTAGTTATCAAGTTACCAGTGCTGTGGTAGGCACTTAACTCATTACAGCCTAGTGACACCTCCAGGCATTTCTGTAGTTACATCCTACTTATGATAATAAGGTATCAAATATTTCTTGTTTATATTTGCATTAATAATTCCACAACAATGTTACATACAAGGTATTAGAAGATTTTAAAGTTTACATAATGGCAAACATAACAGCAATGATATCTGACCTCTGTCTAGTGCAATTAAATAGAGATATTGATTATTATTTGCATACTATTATAGTAATTGTTATACTTCACTAAATATCTCAACAATCAAGTGCCACAGAACTGCTTAGCCTCATATGAAAGCTCAAAGCTGTACAAAGAAAATGTTGCTGGCAGTATGTGCGTTGCTATAACAGTCACAGAGATTATACACTATTTATAAAACATTATAAAAACTAAAATTTATTGCGTTTATTGTGGCTTAGAAAATCCAGGTTAAGACCTAGAATTAAAATGAATGCAACCAATGTACATGCATACTTGTGTACATACATATGTGCATATAAAAAGAAGTTATGTACTCACCATAATGTTCCATCTGAGTAGTTCTACTTCATTTGTCTTCAACCTGTGGGTACTGGATCCGAGCCGACAATTTCACTAGCATCTGCTCTGAGCTCCTCTCCTTACCCATAATACACCTCCACTACCTTCCACCCCCCAAATCGAGTTTGCTGACACTTATACTGAGAACCCGATCTGAAAAAAAAAAAAACACCTTACGCACCTAAAACTTCAGCCAAACAGGCTGTCCATATGGCAAGACCAGAGAGAAGGAGGGACAGTTGAAAACAAATGAAGTAGAATGACTCAAATGGAACACTATGGTGAGTACATAACTTCTTTATCTGAAGTAGTTTACTTCATTTGATCTTCAACCTGTGGGACAGAGTCCCCAGCTACAAAACTCCTGGGTGGCCCTTATGGAAGGATATTCCGAAGCACCGGGGAACCAAAGGATGCTCTCCTACTAGAAATCAAATCCAAGTTACAGTGAGAAATAAAGGTATGAGATGAGGACCAAGTAGCTGCAGAACAAGTATCATCCAATGAGATTCTCGACCAAAAGGCCGCAGAAGTAGCCAATAACCTAGTCGAATGAGCTTTCACCTGACCCAGAGGAGACAAATCTTTATCCTTATAGACCTGAAGGATGCACAAGGAGATCCACCTAGTGAAAGTGACCTTAGAGATAGGTTTACCCAAAAAGGGTTTACAGGACACAAACAATTGATCAGATTTACGAAAAATTCTAGTCCTGTGTAAATAGAATCATAACTGTCTATAAACATCCAACAAGTGGAGTCTGTATTCCATTTTGTTAGCAAAATTTGGAAAGAAAACAGGTAAGTTAATGCTCTGATTGATGTTAACTTGTGATGCTACCTTGGGAAGAAAGGAAGGACTAGTATGAAGGGAAACCCTGTCCTTATGAAAAATCATGTATGGTACTTAAATTGACAATACTTGCAGTTCTGAAAACCTTTTAGCAGAAGTGATAGCCACTAGAAATGCTGTTTTCCAAGACAAAAAATTAAGATCCATGGTTGCTGCATGTTCAAATGGCAGAGCGACCAAAGCTTGAAGAACCATAGTAAGGTCCCATGGGGGAATACAATCTTTGACCAAAGGGCGTAATAGGAAAGTACCTTTAATAAAAGCTTTACACAGTCTGGAAGAGGCTAGAGAAGCAGAATTCTTGCCCACATGAGAATAAGAGATGACAGCTAGTTGAACTTTGATAGTAGAAGAGCTTGCTCCTTGTTGAAAAATATTTGCTAAAAAATCGAGAATAGCTGAAACAGGAGCCGTGAAAGGGTCTAAACTCCTTTGAGAAGCCCAAACACTTGTAAGGCATCAGTATAGTCCAACTTAACCTGTTTGCTAGTATGTTGGACCATCCCAGAATGTGCCTTGCTGTCAAAAAATGACTGGCGGAGATTGCCCATTCCCAAACTCTCAAAGCCTCGCGACAAAGGGGGTAAGATCTGGTCCCTTCCTGTTTGTTGACATACCAGACCACTGACATGTCTGACTGAATTGCAATGATTCCCAGAGGAGGAAAGGCATGAAGGGCCTGCAACGCCACAAGGACCGCCCTCATCTCCAGAATGTTTATATGCAAACTGGTCTCGATAGGGGACCTCAGGCCTTGGACTGTCCTGCCCGAACAATGCCCCACCCACCCAAGTTGGGAGTCATTCGTGGTCACTGTGGCTTGGACAGGGGCTGGAATAAAAGGTCGTCCCTCCAAAATTTCCAGAGAATACATCCACCAAAGAAGGGATGACCTGCAGACTTGACTGAGGTGTATTGGATGCAACAACGGAAGATCCATCAGGGACCACTGCATCGCCAGAGTCCACTGTAGTACTTGCATGTGTAAATGGGCACACGGAAGAAGCGTTATGGTCACTGCCATAGAACCTGGTGCCCTCAAAACCGATTCTGACAAGGGAAGGTGAGAATGGTAGATGAGGGGAAACATGCATCCTTAGGTTTTGAACTCTCTCTGTGGACAGGAAGGTTTTGGACTGTAGTGTGTCTATCCTTGCCCATATGTAGTCCATCACCTGGACAGGATTCAGAAGAGATTTGGATGTGTTGATTGCAATCTCTAAGTGGAGTGCAAGCTTTAGGAAATAATCCCTGGTTTGGAAAAGTAGATGCTTGGTGGGAGCAGTGAGGAGCCAATTGTCCAGCTATGGGGTAGACATGAATCCCCTGAAGCCTCAAGTGAGCCACTTCTACTGCCATCACTTTGGTGAACACCCTGGAGGCTGTGGTGAGACCAAAGGGTAGGGCTCGAAACTGGTAATGATTGACTCCTAGCTGGAAACGGAGGAACCTCCTGGAGCTTCTGTGCATTTTTATGTGATAGTAGGCATCCTGGAGGACTAATGAGCACATCCAGTCGCTCTCTTGCAGGTACGGCATGATGGACTGTAAGGTGACCATCCTGAACTTTTCTTTGGCAACTGAGAGGTTCAGGGTAGATGGGTCCAGAATGGGCCTTAAGTCCCCCCGTTTTCTTTGGTATCAAAAAGAACCTGGAGTAGATACCCGATCTGGACTGATCTGGGGGGAAGGGTTCGATGGCTCGGTTCACTAGCAGCTTGGAAATTTCCAGTGCTCCTGCCTCCCTTTGCATGGGTGGTACATCCGGGAGGTATTTGGGAGGGACCACAAATGGGACTGAGTAACCTCTGGATATAATCTGAAGCACCCGGCAGTCTAATGTTACTGGCTCCCATGCCACCAGGTGCAACGACAATTGACCCCTGACTGTCTCCAGAGTAGAGCAGTCGGGCAACCCCTCAGGGTTGCTGTGCGGGCCTGTCCTACAATGGTTCTCAAGACCCAAAATTCCTCGGACCCCCTTTCCTCTGGGCCGGCGTGTATCCTGTCCCTCTCTGTCTCTAGAGGAAGAAGAGCCCTGAGTGTCCTGGGAATACTGAGACTTCCTGAACCACATCTTCTTTTGCCCTTGCTGATTCTGCGAAAAGGATCTTTGAGGGTTCAAGAAGCGGATTCCGATGGCAGACAGTGTCTTCCCATCTTTCTCACTCTGGACCAAGGTGTCTTTGATGGTCTTAGCAAAAAGGGTAGAACCGTCATAAGGGGCATTGGCAAAAGATGCCTTGAAATGTTCTGAGAACTGACATAATCTGAGCCAGGCATTGTGCCTCATGGACAAGCTGGATGCAGCTGCCCTAGCCGCTCCTTCAGTAGTATGAGAAAGGAGTCGCATGGATGTGTTGTAAACTGCTTTTAAAGTGGCCATCCTCATGAAGATGTCTCTGTCCTCATGCGACCTGGACTTCGGGGGAGACTCAGCCAGTTCACGCTATAGTTTAGTAATGTGGGCCAGGTAGTTCAGTGCCCTGATGGAAAAGGTAGCTTACACATAACACCACTTCCTTAAGCGGTCCGTCATCCTAGACTCTCGGTCGGGGGGATGAACTGAGGAACTCTCCTGAGCAAGTTCCTTTTTGCTGGCTGCTTCTACCACCATAGCGTCTACAGGGGACACTTTGTTTCACACTGGGCTGTCAGAAGGAGGGCTCAAAATTTTGTATGGTCATTTTGGGATTGGTTTCATGGTGTCCGGCACCTTCCAGGCCCAAGAGGTGACCAAGTCTACTAGGGGATCTGTGGGTGGAGACAACCAGGGAGTAGATGGGCCCATGCCGAAAGCCTCCAGGAACACGGATTCATCAGAGAAAGGTTTGAGGGCAGACCAACCTCCTTACTGGCATAGAATTTCCATGATGTCTTCAAAGAAGACATCCTCGGGAGGTGATCTGGGGGAACCTTCCCCATCATCCAAATCCGTGTCCTCGGTGAGGTACTCGGGGGAGTCCAAGTGTCTCCTCTTGCACATATGCTTGTGAGCATGTCTCCAGTGGGGCTCTCCGGGGGTAACTCGCAAGCTACTTGTTCCTCAGGCGGAACTGCATGGGGCTCCTTGAGCACGGGCTGTCCCTCTGGTAAAATGATGGGATTTGTAGACAAAGCCGAGAAAGGCGGGATGGAGTCTGAGGAAAGATTCAAGGGTCTCGATTCCAATGGAGAGAACCCTTTCTACCATGTCAAACGCTAAGGGAGAATGTGCCTCCTGGGCCACCAATAAGGAAATCGCTCTCCCCAGACCCAACGTGAGAATTGGAGCCGGGCCTGAAGTGGATGGGGCTCCGAGGGGGGGAACTTGGCACGACAATGCCAGAGCCGATGGAAAGAGTTACACTCCCTCAGATCCAACACCCTGGCTCTGTCTCCGAGAGCCACTCGGATCCAAACTGGTCAGATCTGATACCCTCCAGGGCAGTTGCTGGCATCTAGGAGACAGGTACCATCAGTGCTGAACCCCTAACTAAGGTCTTCCTCGGATCCATGTACTCTGAACCCGGTGGTCAGATCAGAGAAAGAGAAATTAGCATGAAGAAAGGAAGCGAGCTCCCCCCTCCAGAGGGAGAGGGGGCTGGCAAGACTCCCAATTGGATTTGTGTATGAATGAATCTCCTCATCATTTTATCCATGTCAACTTCGGAAAGGTTTTGGGTGGACAGCGACAAAGCCACAAACTCTGACCTGGCGAGTCGAGGCTACTCCGGCTCTGGGGAAAATCTGGGAGATTGGAGCTGAGGGGAGTCACGGATCCTAGACTGACTCTTGGCAGAAGTTCCTGAAGTAGAAAGGTCCGGGGACCTCTTGCGTTTTTTCAGACTGGTGCTCTCTCTCCTTCTCTCTGCCTTTTCTGCGCTCCACTTCTGCAGGTTTAGAAATGGAAGGGTGAGTCCCAGCCTGGGAGGGAGGAGAAGGAAAAACAAGAGAAAAAGGAGAGGCAGCCACAGCAGCCGCCGCTGTGACCAAAGCAGTAGAAGAGGCAGCCGCCTCTGTAATAGGTAGAAGGCCTTTCAAGGTCAACTTAGCCCGTCTATCCTTGATAGTGTGTGGGTTAAAATCCGAGCAAATGGCACAATCAGTGCTTAAAAGGGCAACACCCAAACACATAACGCAAAGAGTGTGGCCATCAGCGGGTGACAATTTGTGGCCACACTCAGTGCACCTCTTAAAGACCGGCTTGGGATTAGCCATGTCTCACAAAAAAACTGTAAAGTCTAGCACAAAAAGGGAAAAGGAAAAAAGAAAACTATTTCCTACTCAGACCCACTCACCACACTCTCAAAGACACACAGAATATTGAGGGGGGAAGGGAAGCAACAACACACTAACTAACCAAGACAAAAACTACACAAAAACCCTAAAACACGACACACCAGCGAGGGGAGGAAGAACCTACACTAACAACCAACACTACCCAACTCACAGACTCGGAACTCAGGATCACGATGCTTATGGCAAGCCGCAGCAAACAAGATTTGGGTGTTGGAAGGTAGTGGAGGTGTATTATGGGTAAGGGGAGGAGCTTGGATCTCGGAGCAGATGCGAGTAAAATTGCCGGCTCGGATCTGGTACCCACAGGGTGAAGATCAAATGAAGTAAACTACTTCAGATACAAGTATTTCAGGAATGGGCACATAGGGTCTTCTCGTCTGCCAGTAACCAAAACAATCATCCCCATAATAAGTGACCAAGTTGTTCGTAAAATATATGAACTATTGCTTACTTTAATAAAAATCTGGTAGCTTGTTTCATGCATCAGCTACTCTCTCAGAGAACCAAATAGAACATTTCTTATTCCTCTATAATCTCTTGGTTTAATTTATCCTAGTCTTTTGGGTTTCTAGTACTATAATGGGAATGGACTCCATTCATAAGTCAAAGTATGATTAAAGCTCATGTAATTAGTATTATTTTAATCTTTGATGATAGTCAAAAGTGTTCTTCACAGCACCCACAATGTTCCCGGAACTGACTTCTTCTGTAATTCATGTGGAGTTACATGTATTAGTAGCTTATCTAAATACGACTGCAAATTATTTTATATGAGACCAATTGCTCCTACTACAACTGGAACTGTCTGGGTATCCTTCTTCCACCTTGCCCTCATTAATTAATTGTTAATTAATCTATCCTTTTAATTTCCCCAAGTCTTTTGGGTTTCTAATACCATGATGGGAATGGACCTCATTCCTAAGTCAAAGTATGATTAAAGTTCATGAAATTACTATTGTTTCAATCTTTGATGTTAGCTAGAACTGCTCTTTGCAGCACACGCAATGTGCCCAGTAATGACCCCTACTGCAATTCATAGTTACATGTATCGATAACATATCCAAGTACGATTCTAAGTTCTATTTTATGAGATCCATTGCTCCTACTACTACTAAAACTGTCTGGGCATCCTTCTTCCACAATGCCCTCATTTCTGCCTGCAAATCCTGGTATTTTATGACTTTGTTTCTCTCTGTATGTAAGACACTGTAATCATTGGGTGTAGCAATTTCAATGATCAATGCTATTTCTGTCTTCTTTTGATGGACTACTATATCTGGTTTTCTCGCATCTGTTTTTTGAACTGTTAGTAAAGGATGATCCCATGCGATATAAACTTCATCATTTTCTACAATGCTTTGTGACTCATTTTTCCAGTGTTTTTCAGCTAGTTCAATATTATAATGTTTGCACAATCCCCAGTGCAACAGTCTTGCTACATTATTATGCCTTTCAGTATACAGGCCTTCCGACATTAGTATATCACAAGCAGCAACAAGATGCGCAAATGTTTCAAGTTCTGTTTTACAAAACCTACATTTGTCTGTTTCTTCCACATGTTCAGTGGACTTTGTAATCCAATGTGTACGCAAGACTACTATCTTGGACCGCCAATATTAACCTTTCGTCTTTTGGTTTAAATTCACCTCTCTGTGGCCACTCCTGTGTTAAATCCTGATCAACATGAGGTTGTTACAACAGTTTTCTATACTTGCAACTATATTTATTCATTTTCCATATTTCTTGCCTTCTCATCTGATCCTTCATCTTATATTCCTTCTTTTGTTTTTTTGGAGTATTCAGTTGCTGCCTGATTTTTATCTACTTGTGGTTTGATTTCCATTCCCACTTGACACTGATATGCTTCTGCTAAACTAAGCAGAGAAGTCATCTTAGACCTGTTCTACTCATGTTTTAAAACTTTCACTACTCTTGTGAGGTTAGCAGATATGTATACAGCCCTAAGACTGCAATCTATACACGTAATAAATTTTGAGGATGCCCACACCTCCTTCAGAATGGGGAATATATAATGCTGGTATACACTGATTTTTACAAATCATTTGATAAGCATCAAGTATCCTTCTTGTTTTCCTGTCCAACCAATTCAACACCTTTTAGGGCCAGTCAGTCACTCCAAAACTGTAAGTTAGGACAAGAACAGCGCATTGGTTTATAGCTTGTACTTTGTTCCTAAATGTCAATGGTGTTTTCGGTATTAATTTTAGTCTTCTAAAATGCTCCTTAATAAGTTTTATTCGCATTTGTTCATGTTTTATTGTTGATCCTTCATCAATTCCCAAATATGTATACACACCCTCTTACTCAAGTTCTTTTATATCACATTCCTGTCCCAAACTGATGTTTTCCTGGTGCTGCAGCTTTCCTCTATAATCTCCTATACAGGTTGTCAGATGATTCTCTACTGCTTTTTAATAACCCCAAACGTTCCCAGAGTTAGTTGCTCTAAATGCCCTATACATGAATATACTCTCCTCTTACATATCTGCATGAAACCCTACAAGTTTAGATTATCTGTCATAATAACTTAAATTTTCATATCCATGGATGCCAGTGATATATTTTCTCCATACTTTTTCTAGTTTGCTCATGCTAAATTTCATATTATGATTAAATACTCTAATTTGGGTCTGCTGTATCTTACAAACAACAATTTCTTCATTTAGGACTTCCTAGACTTTATAAATATTTTTATACAACCTATAGTATTATAACTATCATCAACCAATTTAATTGCTATGGTCTGAAAAACTCAAAGTTGGATCTATCCATATACCCAGGTCCTTAAATCAATCTACTGTTTCAGTTACAGTGTGATGCATTAAATATTCACTCATCAGTCTATTTCTCCCAAATCTCATTTCCTTTGTTTTTGATGCATTTATTGGCATATTATTTTCCACTGACAAAATGGTCAGTTTAGTTGTTCTTTTGCAGACATACTCTGTCTGTAACAAATATAACCAGTTTACCTATTTTCAAGTCATCTGCATACAAACTATGGAACACCTCAAATGAAAAATATAGAGCTGAAAAATACAATCTGAATAAGTTATGACTCTTGGGCAGCACCCAGTGGGGCACTCTGACTGTAACCTATAACTTCACCTGCACAATTTCTGTATAATACTTTCTGCATCATATCTGTAGGCCATGCAGCTATCCATCATATGAAGATTACATTAATGCCTAGTTGTTCTAATTTATCAATCAGTGTTTTGTGTATGACCTTATCAAAGCCTGAAAATACATCAATATAAAGTACATCACATCATACTATTTTCATTTATAGTTGTATTACTATATATCATCATGTTTCAGGTAGTTACAGATCTATTTTGAATATAAGCATGTTGATATATGGCTTCCAGTCTCCACCTTGTCAGTTGTGACACCAGTTTATCCAAAATAATCTTCTTTATTACCTTTCCCAAAACAAAAAATTAAACTTGTACATCTATATAAGTCTGTGTTTGTCCTACTCCCCTTTCTGTTAAAGACTGGTTTAAAAAGTGGATGTCTCCAATCTTGAGGAATCTCTTAAACAACCTAGTGAATGTCAGATATAATGGTACAGTTCAAGCTGACGTGTTCTCAGGTCATTACTTCTAATCCCTGTGCTTAGTTTTGGTCCAGTTTGCATAGTTCTTTTTTAATATGTTGTTGTTGTTGTTGTAAATCTAATTTAATTTCAGTATCTGAAGTTATTTGATTTCTAGCACAATAGATCATCCACTTTGTGAAACCAAACTGTTTTGCATGAGAGTTTGTAAATATATCTATAACCTGCTGTTCTTGAGAATACATTAAAGAATATATAGACAGTTTACTGATTTATATATTTCACTCCTACCATATCTTGCATATCTATAAAAATAATTTCCTTTTTTGCTCAATATCTTAATAAAATTTTTTTCAAAATGTTCCTGATCTTGTCTCTCATTATTTTGACTTTGCTCAGTTGGACTATTTCAATTTTTAAACATTTAACTTGCTTCCATTTCTTGTATTGTTTATCTTTCATCTTAATAAACGATCATGGTTTTATGGAAATATATCCTCCCAACCTTTTGTGCCTTGATCCTAATGTTAAACGTTTTTGATTTTTTTGCATTCAAAAAATTCCCATTTCAATACTTGCCACATTCCTTCTGCAGTTTTTCCACTGAATACATCATTCCAATTAGTTTTACACACATACTGTTTTGCATCCATGTAATCCGGTATTAATCTTTTTGAAATTAGTTTAGATTTCAGTTTAGCAGAATTTTCTAGCAGGAAGTTAACTTTTATAATGATATGATTACTGTATAACATATGTGGCAAAATTTGACATGGAGTAGCAAACACTAACTGGCAAAATAAACAAGGTCCAGTATATGATGTTCCCTGGTAGGTTTGCTTACAAACTGCAGCAGTTGTTCCTGAATGTATGTTAGAAATAAGCCCCTTGCTAATGTAGAATTCCAGTCTGTTTCTGCTAAATTTAAGTCCCCAGCTACTATTACTTTTCTCTCCTGTGTTTCAGACAAGCAGTTTCATTTTCATCCTAGTTATTTGTTGTGAATTACTTCCTTTCTTTCTTTTTACTGTCTTTCACATTCTATGAATCCTTGGATTGCTAAATACTTGTATCCTGAATTCCAAAGTTGTCATCGGTAGGATCATGTTTAATACGGGTTGAGTGATCTTTACTGGCAGAGGACACTTCCTTTCCTAAATGCGTTCTCTTTGCACTTTTCCTATTACTATTTATCTGATCAGCTTTATCATTAATATATGCAACAACAGTTTTCCAAGCTGTGGTAATTGCCAAAGTGCAATCAACTTCAGTAAAATCTAGATTTACTAAGCTAGGGTTGTGGGAGGTATAATAGTTAAGGTGTTTGCCTCATAGTCACAAGGTACAGACTTTGATTCTCACTTTTGAAAGGGAAACTGGCCAGGCTTCAAATGGCCAACAAGGACAGCTAGCCTAGTAGTTACCTATGAACCTATTAACAATAGTAAGCAAATCATCCCACTTTAACAGGATCACAAGTCTTTAATATTATTAGGCGATACATGTCTTGCTAACTTTTGACCATCTTGTGTCCACCGTTACAAGTCCTTCTGTACTGCATAGCTATTAAACATAGGGATTCTGTCTAGATCTAGGGATGGCATAATCCTCCTTTACTCAGCCCTCATTAGGCCAGTCATTGACTATAATGCCCCCTTTGGCATGTAACTGTCTAGACACATGCATCAACTGGAATGCCCACACAGATACCTGTCTAAAAGGATACAAGGCTTGAACAACATGTCCTACAGAGAAAGACTCAAAGCCTTGTCATTATACTCTACATCCTGCAGACTACTAAGAGGTGACCTGTGTCTGGCATACAAGGCATCCTCTGACCCAATGCTGATGCATTTACTGCATATCAGTAAGTCAAATGGCATCTGAAATACTGTATCTAAACCTCTTCTGCAACATCAACAGAATGGTTTGGAGTGACAAGTATATTTCGCAGAGGATACCACTTCTCTGGAACAGACTCCCCACCCACATAAAGCAAAGTTCATCCCTGTCCATATTCAAGCAAAGTTTGTATCTATGGGTGGGAAACAGACAATGTACCCTAGGACTCCCCCCTATACTACTATGGGCAGAGGCAGCTCCTAAATGTTTTATCCCATGCCCGTGTTCCACAAATGACCTATGGAATACCCCAGTTATTCTTAGGGCGGCTGCGGTGGTGCAGCGGTTAGAGTTGCTGCCTCACAGCAAGAGGTTCTTCGGTTCAATCCTCGGCTGGGGTACCTTCTGTGTGGAGTCTGCATGTCCTCCCTGTGGTCGCAAGGGTTTCCTCTGGGTGCTCTGGTTTCCTCCCACATCCCAAAGACATGCTGTAGGTGGATTGGACACTCTAAATTGGCCCTAGGTGTGAGTGCGTGTGTGTGCCTTCTGTGGAAGGTTGGGTGCCAGGCTGGCAACTCGACACCATAAAACTCCACTGCCAATCATGAGCGGACAGGTGATCCCCTGTGGCAACTCTAATCGGGAACAAGCCAAAAAAAGAAGAAGATAATCCCAGTTATTCTCATTAGAGGTACTATAGATCATCTGCCATTTGATGGCTAAAGACAATCTCTAACCAAATGAGATAGGTCAATTTGAGTGCAAAATGGGAAACTGACTAGGCTTAAAATGGCCTGCAAGGGCAGCTAGCCAAATACTTACCTATGAAACTAATAACCTATACACTGCATTTAGCATACTGGGTAAGACACTTGTGCTTCAGCAAATTGCTAAAGTCATATTCATTTAAAGACTCCATTCTCAACTATAAATAAAGAATTTTAAAAGAAAAAAAGTCAAAACCAGTGACGGCAGGTTTCAAAAAAATTAAAACAAGTAGTAATTTAAGTCAAATGAGTGAAGAAATCACAAACAATATGCAAACAAAGATCAACAATGAACTAAACTTGTACATGGGGAAGTAATTCATAAAGCAGTCACTTTGACCTACTGTACCAGTTGTGCCAGTCACACTAAAGCAACGGACATCCTTTATGTCAAGCAAAATAGCTTCTGCTACCTATCACTCATTCTTGCACCTCAATATAACAGTAAAAATCAATGGTAAAAAATTAAATATAAATCAAAATAAATCTTTTCCTACCAAGTGTTGCACGGTAAACCACAAACCAACACTGGATGGTTTCAGATAAGCTCTTGAGTGTCCTGTCTTCAGAAATGAATTTACAGCTGACTAGGTACCTTGGAATGAATACAGATTGTACTTGTTTGCAGTCTATTGCTTTCTTCCAACACATAGTGAAATTCAGAGGTAGAAAAATAAGCTATAAATCAAAATAAATCTTTTTACACTAACAAGTTGCACAGTAAATAACAAACCAACACTTGATTTCAGATAAGCTCTGAAGAAGCATTTGTGTTAAATAGCTTGCTGCTTATACGTATTTGTAACGCTTATGGTTTTAGAGATATGAACATCTGTTTGAAATTTAGAGTGGCAACTTCATTTAAAAAAAAAAGCCCAGGCTGCATCCAATGGAAGTTACAGAACAAACTCAAAAGAGCTCCATTGGAGGGAGTAGTAATTAGGTTTGAGTTTTAAGTATCAGCATAGAAAAAAGTGGGTATTATCCAGCCACACATCCACAAAGCAATATATCCCAACTCCCTGAAAGACTTAAGAGGACTTCTAGGTAGAAGGTAAACTCCCACTGTGCCATGCCTTTTTTCTCATTTTTCAGTCTTTTCTTTGGCAGAAACATCAAATATTCCTAGAAACAGTTGAACCCACAAATGTAGTATTAGCTTCTACTACCAAATACTAGCACAATACTACATCTTATGAAATACAAACTTGTCCAAGATAACCAAGGCAGCATGAGCAGTTTATCTTTAAGCAATGGACTAAAACGAAAGCTATGAAACACCCTAATATTGGGTGATTTCAATTACCCAACATTAACTGGGAGAACTACTCAAGTACTAACTCCCTTGCCCAAAATTTCCTAGAATTTATAAACACAAACGCCCTGGATCAACTGGTCAACACTCCCACCAGAGGTATACACAAATTCGGTCAACCAGGAAGATAGTGCACCAAACAAAATTATGCCCGGACTTCCAAATGAATGTAATTAACTCTTTAATGATGAAAAATAATAAAAAAATGTTAATAATAAATCCAATCAAGTGCTTTCGTCTACGAACTGGGAGACTTTATCAGGATCTTGATAAAGTCTCCAAATTCAGAGACGAAAGCACTTGACTCCCACCAGAGGTGACAACATATTGGACCTGGTCATCACCAACATTGGCGACTGGTGTTCTACAATGGAGGTTAACCAATCGCTGGTTAGATTGGACCATAAACAAATTACTCTGGATATCTACATTCCGACCCCACCCCCGGTCAAGGAAACCACTGTGAAAAACTTTTTAAAAGCAAACTTCACGTTACTTAACACCGAGGTGGAAAGTTTCAAAGCCCCCATGCTAAAGGATAACGCTGGCCAAGCTGCAAAATCCTTTACTAATGCATTCTATGGGTACCTACAAGAATGCATGGATCGTGCTATCCCAAGCAAAACCAAGACTCACTCCTGCAAGAAAAGGAAACCAGTCTGGGACCCCTGCCATAAACAAACTATACAATAGAAGGAAGAAACTAATACAGAAAAGAGTAAATTCCCAAGAAGGGAAGACATCCCTGATCAGTATCAGCAAGAAACTACGATCTGTCATAAAATCATCCAAGGCTTGCTTTGAAAGAAAAATTGCCAAGAACTCCAAAGATAATCACAAGGCATTCTTTAGCTATGTCAAGAATCTAAGTGGCAATGCTCAAATCTGGTCGAAGTTAGTGCAGAATGGCACAAAATACACTGAACCGACCGATATCGTCAACATCCTGGCAGACAGGTTCAATTCAAACTTCACCCCCCTCTCAACCCCAAAAGGGACCATAACCATACCACAAGAATGTAGAGCCCCTGAAATCACAGACACTCAGGTTTAAACAGCCCTCTCCAAAGCCAAAAACACAGCATCAATGGGACCGGACGGTACGACCTACACAAGCTCAAAGACGAACCAACCCCTCACCTAAACACACTGTTCAAACTCAGCCTCTCCACAGGCTACGTACCCATAGAGTGGCACACAGCAACGGTTATTCCACTCCACAAAGATGGAGCCACAACAGACCCTGGGAACTATCACCCTATAAGCCTGACTAGCTTGGTCTGCAAGGCTATGGAGCGCATCATCATGGAAGTCATTAACAGAGACATTGGGAACCTCCAAACACTGGAACCTACCCAGTTCGGCTTTGTTAAGGGCAGATCATGCCTCCTAAACCTGGTGGACTTCTTTGAGACAGTTACCAATGCTATAGATGAGGGAAAGGTGGTGCACACAACCTACCTAGACCTTGCAAAAGCCTTTGACATCATTCCCCATTCTGGTATTATAGACAAGCTCACTAGCCTGAACATAAACCCCTATGTCACAAGATGGGTTGCCAACTGGCTCACGGACAGAACCCACATGGTGAGAGTTGCGGGAGCTAGGTCCGACTCTAAACCAGTTACAAGTGGCATTCCCCAGGGCTCAGTCCTAGGACCCCTCCTGTTTGGCATATACTTCTCAGAGGTATATGCAAACTAGGGGCTATAACTAACTCTCCAGCTGACACAGACATCCTCCAAAAGGGTCTCACTGAGACGGATACCTGGTGTCAAAATCATGGCCTCAAGCTAAATACCAAAAAGTACATAGTCATCCCCTTTGGAAAAAACAAAGTACCTACAAACTACCACATAGGTGGTAGTCCCCTAAATGCGGAAGACATAATAAGGGATCTGGGGACCCAAGTAGATAGTAATCTCTCCTCTGATAATCACATTGACAAAGTGGTTAGAAAATGTGGCTCACCAAATCACAAAAGGGTATGTATAAAGAACAAAAGAGGTCATTGTGCCCCTCTGCTCATCACTCATCAGACCCACCATAGAGTACAACGCCCCATTTGGGATGTACCTTACAATACACCTGCAACAGCTGGAAAGACCACAGAAGTACCTCACCAAGAGGATTAATGGCCTCAAACAGATGCCCTATGCAGCTCTACAGAAGAAAATCCAGCTGTACTCGGTTGAATACCGCCTACTCAGAGGTGATCTCTGCCTGACATACAAGGCCATGTCCAACCCAGAATTGATGGACATGCTCCACCTAAAGAAAACCATATCCCCTCGAGCAACATGCTCTAGGGATCTAAACCTCACCACAACAATAAATAGGACAGGCTAAAGGGATAGATTCCTGTCCCAGAGACTTCCCATCCTTTGGAACAAGATTCCAATCTACATTAGGCAGAGCTCCTCACAAACACTTTTCAAGAGAAACCTTGACGAGTGGATGGGAAACAGGGATCACTTCAGTGGCTCTCCTGGATAGAGGCACAGGGAACTAATCTAAGGGGGCGGCGAAAGCCAACACATTCTGGCTAGGCTTATAAATGCCTTTGGTCAGATAGCCTAGTACCTACCTATGAACCTATGTACTCAATACAATGATAGATCTGTGTTGTCTTCTTTTTGTCCTCTTCAACTTTTGGGTTATTGGAGCCCACCTAAGCACCTTTAGAAGCTGTGAGTCCAAGGCTCTGACTCCTCCCCTATCCATAATCCATCTTTTCCTCCAAAGTACCTCAGATCGAGTTTGCCTACTAAGTAGCTAACAAAGTGGATGGCACAGTGGTGCATTGGTAGCATTGTTGCCTCACAGCAAGAGGTTCTCCGGTTTGATTCTTGGCTGGGTGCCTTCTGTGCGGAGTCTGCATGTCTTCCCTGCGTTCATGTGGGTTTCCTCTGGGTGCTCTGGTTTCCTCTCATGTTACAAAGACATGCATCTGGAGTGTTTCTCCCCGGGCCTCCGCTGAAAATTGGCTTTGCTCCAAGTCAGACTTTCCCGGTTAACAAATGTTAAATAAATAAATAAAGTCTTCTATTATCTCATAATTATGACATTCAAAATTATATACCAGAATGTAACCTGCAGAACACAACCAACTGAAGTTTTGTATAGACAACGTTCTTGGTTAGGTCCATTCAATCAAGGAGGAGCATCTGGTGAGAAAGTCTGGAAGGGGGAAAGAGGAAGGATATTGAACTGGATGAAAAGAAGACAACACAAATCTATCATTATGGTGAGTACATAACTTTTGTAGCCAATGTTGTCTTTTTTCATCCAATTCAACCTTTGAGAGACAGATTCCCTAGCTGCGACAAACCTGGGAGGTATCAAGAAAGGATATTCCTCAACAAGTGTGTTGCCCATATCCTTACTTGGATAGGAGGAAGCTTCTCTGTTCACCAGTGAGAGCAGGGAGCTTTAAGCAGCCTATCTGTCCCTGGAGGAGTGGTCTCAGCCCTGAAACTAGTAGCTTATTGGCCGCTCTGGGTCAATTCCTATCTCTTTCAGTTTTCCTGCTTTAGAACCCGCATTTGTGCGGTTTTGCACGATTTTGCGCATAGCGCAGCATCGGGCAGCGCCGCTTAAATGGGTTTAAACTATTCCCGGCTCCGCAAAGTCTGCTCTTCACTTTTTCCCTTAGAACTGTTCTAAATCCTTTTCTCTCTTCTCATAGTAGGGAAAAAATATATATATATTTTGTGTTACCATGGAACTCCTGTTATTGTCTAAGCACTCTATTTTCATTCTAAAGCCCTGCAGTTGCTCGTATAACTAATCTTATAAGTAAGCACTAATAAACTAATGCACTACACCCTCTTATACTCCCTTTAAGTACTTGGCTCCCTATTGGTCCTTTTTGATCAATCAAAAAGTAGTTCCTTATACTATTCTGGAATGTCCAAATGTCAGTTTCGGGTTTACTCTCCAGTCCAGCTGGTGAATCTGGGAATCTTGAGGCAATGTTACAACTGCCTTATGTACACAGACCACCCTCTCCTCCTCCCAACAAGCTCAAATATATGTGAGAGATGCAACTATATAGCCAAACTGGAGGCTGAGCTCTCTCAACCCAATACTGGCACAGTATGTCAGGAGGAGAAGGTAACCACACACACCACAAATCCAGTATCACATAGACCTATTGCAACAGAAAACCAAACACATAAACACACAAAAACATACTCGGAGGCTCTAAATAAAAATCTGCCCAAGCAGCAGAGACCTACAAAGCAGACATCCAAGCAACCGCTACCCCACAACAATACCCACGTATCACATAGTTCACAAAGTCAGTGTGCCACACAGTCAGAGCCCTTAAGGCTAAACAACACACCCAATACACTTGTAATAGGTGACTCTATTGTCAGACACACTGATGTCCCACTCACCAGGCTGAACAAGGAGAAGGTCACTGTAAGCTGCCTGTCGGGTGCCAGGATCCGCCACATAACACAAGCACTCAGGTCACTCCAAAGCAAGTACAAATATGACTCCGTCATTGTCCATGCTGGTGTGAATGACCTGAGATGTACCTCCCTGGACTACATGAAAAGAGACATAGAGGAGCTCTCTGATCATGTAGCCCAGGCCGGTATGACCCTGACCTTGAGTAGCATCTTACCCTCACCAAGAATGATGCCACAGTATAAAGACAAAATGATCAATTTTAACAATTGGCTAAAGTATTGGTGTCATTCAAAGGGGATCCAGTGTCTGTCAGCCTGGGATGACATGCTCGACAAGCCACGTTGCTTCACTAGGGATGGCTTGCACCTGTCACCCCTGGGCTTTTGAATACTGGCTAAGGCACTTGCCACCCCCATAGTGCCTTTTTTAGGCAAGGCTCAAAAGACAAACCCACCTCCATAGACAACACAAGGAAAAAGAAACTAAGGGTAACGCTGCTCAACGCCAGAAGTCTAAACCTCAAGATGCATGCACTCGAGGCTCTCCTCAGTATGGAGAATATCGATATCTGTGCAGTAACAGAAACCTGGTTCAAGACTCCCGAGAGCACCCCAGCACTACCAGATTATACCTCATACCATGCTTTTCGGCCCCAAAATTCGGACCGAACCACGAAAGGAGGGGGAGTATCCATATTCATCAAAGATACCCACACCTCCAGGTTAGTGGCACTGCATGAAGCATCGGGGACCATCCATGTGCAACTAAGAGTGGGCAAGACTGCCTTTCAGTTTGTAGCCTGCTACAGACCACCCTCCCAAACTCAGGAACTCCACTCGGCTTTCCTGAAAACACTGGAGAATATGAAGGTCTCTCCAAACACCATTATATTGGGTGACTTCAACTACCCAAACATAGGCTGGGAGCACTACTCAATCCCCAACACCCTCGCCCAATGGTTCCTAGAATTTATAAACTCAAATGCTATGGAACAACTGGTCACCACACCCACAAGAGGGGAAAACATATTGGACCTGATCCAACATGGGGACTCTATGTTCCATACCAGCGGTATACCCCTCATTGGTAAGATCTGACCATAAATTAATCTCACTGGATATCCATATCCCGTCCCCACCCCAGCCAAGGAAACCACGGTGAAGAACTTCTCAAAGGCAAACTTCACACTTCTCCAAACCGAGGTGGAATCCTTCAAAGCCCCCGTGCCAGTGGAAAATACGGCCCAAACAGCAGAATCCTTTACAAACGCTTTCTATGGACACCTATAGGAATGCATGGATCATGATATCCCAAATAAAACCAAGACTCATTCAACCAAAGGCAGGGGACCTGTCTGGTGGACCCCAGCCATAAATAAGCTAAACAACAGAAGAAGGAAGTTACTACATGATAGAGCAAAATCCCAAAAAGGGAAGGCATCTCTGATCTGTACTAGCAAGAAACTACGATCCCTCATAAAATCATCTAAGGCCAGCTTCGAAAGAAAAATTGCACAAGATGCCAAAGATAATCACAAGGCCTTCTTTAGTTATGTCAGGAACCTGGGTGGCAACTCCCAGATATGCTCTGAGTTAGTTCAAAATGACAAAAATACACTGAACCCACAGACATTGCCAACATCCTGGCAGACGGGTTCAGTGCAAACTTCTCCCCCCCCTTCCCCCCTAAAAGAGCAAATGTCTATCCCAACAAAGTGTAGCCTCCCTGACATCACAGATGCACAGGTGAGAGCTGCTCTTTCAAAAGCAAAAAACACAGCATTAATGGGATCGGACGGTGTCCCGGGCTGCGTCCTACACGAACTCCAAGAAGAACTGAACCCTCACATAAAGTCACTGTTCAATCTCAGCCTTACTACAGGATATGTACCCAAGGAATGGCGTACAGCAACAGTGGTCCCACTCCACAAAGGTGGTGCCACAACGGACCCTAGAAACTATCACCCTATAAGCCTGACTAGCCTGGTCTGCAAAGCTATGGAGCGTATCATCATGAAACTCATAAACAAAGACATTGGGAACCTCCAAACACTGGATCCTACCCAATTCGGCTTTGTTAAGGGCAGATCTTGCCTCTTGAACCTGGTCAACTTCTTTGAAACAGTCACCAAGGCCATAGATTAAGGGAAGGAAGTCCACACAGCCTACCTGGACCTCGCAAAAGCCTTCGACACAATACCCCACTCGGGCATCATAAATAAGCTCACCAGCTTAAATATCAACCCCTATGTCACAAGATGGGTTGCAAACTGGCTCAGGGATAGAACCCACATGGTCAGAATTGCAGGTGCCATGTTAGACTCTAAACCAGTTACAAGTGGCATCCCACAAGGCTCAGTCCTGGGACCTCTCTTGTTCGGTATATATTTCTCTGAGGTACAGGCTAACATGGGAGGACTATGGCTGACCAAGTTCGCAGATGACTGCAAACTGGGTGCCATAATCGACTCGCCGACTGAAACAAGCATCCTCCAAAAGGGTCTCACAGAGATGGATAACTGGTGCCAGAGCCATGGCCTAAAGCTAAATGCCAAAAAGTGCATAGTCATCACCTTTGGGAAAAACAAAGTGCCCACAAATTACCACATAGGTGGTAATCCATTAAGTACGGAAGAAGTAATTAGGGATTTGGGGACCCAAGTAGATAGCAATCTCTCCTTTGACAATCACATTGCCAAAGTGGTTAGAAAGACCTTCTATATAGCCCACCTTATCACAAAAGGGTTCACATCTAGATCAAGAGAGGTCATTGTGCCTCTCTACGCATCACTCATCAGGCCCATAATTGAATACAATGCCCCATTTGGGATGTACCTTACCCGACACCTGCAGCAACTGGAAAGACCCCAAAAGTACCTCACCAAGAGGATCAAGGGACTCAAACAGATGCCCTACTCAGGCTAAAGAAACTCCAGCTCTACTCAGTTGCTTACCGCCTACTCAGAGGCAATCTGTGCCTGACGTATAAAGCCATATCCAACCCAGAATTAATGGACATGCTCCACCTCAAGAAATCCAAATCCCTTAGAGGTACACGCTCCAGGGACTTAAACCTCAGCACAGAAACAAATAGGACATGCTGGGGGGACAGGTTCATATCCCAGAGGCTCCCCTCACTCTGGAAGAAAATCCCAATCCATGTTAGGCAGAGTCCCTCAATGACCATCTTCAAGACAAATCTTGACGAGTGGATGGGAAATTGTAGGTTTACCCCTGGGATCTCTTCTGTGTCCCTACTAGACAGAGGCACAGTAAACTAAACTCAAAAGGGCTATCTTCTGTGACCTACTATACAGAGGCACATTCAACTAATCTAAAAGGGTGGCGAAAGCCAAACACACTCTGGCTAGGCTTATAAATGCCCAAGGGCAGATAGCCTAGTATCAACCTATGAACCTATAAGAAATGAACTTGTGGACCAAGTTGCTGCAGCACAGATTTCATCTATGGGAACTCTACACAAAGGTAGTAGAAGCAGTCCCAGACCTTCTTGAGTGAGCTCTTAGTGTTTTGGTTAAAGATGGTCCCATTTCTTTCTTATATAAAGGCTACACAGTCTGACAGTCATCTTGACAGTGTGACATCAGAAACAGTTTGGCTTAGCTCGGCTTTAGAAAAGGCTAAAAACAGCTGATTGGATTTTCTGAAATCCTTAGTTCTATGTAGATCAAATCTAAGCTATCTGTGAGCATCCAGTAGTTGCAGACTGTATTCTCATTTGTTAGAAAATCTTGGAAAGAAAACTAAATGAATGGTCTTTTTAATGTTTGTTTCAGATGCCACATTTGGGATGAACACAGGATTTGTTCTCAAAGAAACCCTATCCTTAAGGAAAATCAGGTAAGGGGCATTACAAGAAAGTGCTTGTAATTCAGAAATCCTCTTAGCCAAAGTGGTGGCTACCAGAAAAAATAGTCTTCCAAGAAATAGTTGTTTGCTGAAGCTGCTGGTTCAAAGGTAGGCTTAGTTAAAATTGAAGAATGATAGTTATGTCCTATGGAAGAACAGGGTCCCTTATGGGAGGTCTCAGTAAAAAAAAGTCCCCTTTAGAAAGGCCTTTGGAATCTTTATTGAAACTATAGCTGTGTGACTGTGTTCAATATGGAAATTAGAAATAGTGGCTAGTTGCACTTTGATTGTTGAAAGGCAAGATCCTTTGTGGAAAAGGTCTGACAAAGAATCTAGAATGGAAGAAAGAGGAACAGAAAAGCAATTTATCCCTTTCATAGCTGTCCACGTAGAGAACTTTCTATTTGTTACGGTAGATCTTTCTGGGACTCGTTTTTTGAGTGGTAACAAAAAATGAACTAATTGAGCAGAAAGCCTGGCACTTCTGGCCACCGTTAAAATTGAAGGAACCATGTTGTTAGCTTCATTGTCTCTGGGTCTGGATGAGGCTGACTGGATGGGTGATTCAGAAGGTCTGGATGGCTGACCAGCATCCAGGGAGGGTGCAGTAGATGAGACTGAAGGAAGAGAAAACCACACATACCAGGGCCAGAAAGAAGCAATGAGGATTACTTTGGCCTTGTACATTCTTGCCTTCTGAATTAACTTTATCAGAGGAAAGGGGAGAAGGGCATACAGATGACATGGAGGCCAATCATGGACTACAGCATCTCTTGGTGACTGACCCTGTGAAGGGATTTTTGCAAAGTAACTGCTGCACTTGTATTTTAGGTTTGAAGCAAAGAGGTTGCATCATGGTTGACCCCAGTGGCTGAATATTTGATTTACCACTACTTGACTGAGTGACCACTCATGAGGCAGTAGGATGGAACTGCTCAACTTGTCTGCTAAAACAAGAAGTTCCCGGGATATGCATTGCTATGTGAAAGTGATGGGAAGACAATGACCACTGCCACACTCTAATGACCTCTCAGCAAACGGGATACAAATAGGTTCTGAACTGCCTGTTGATGTACCAGAGTACTGACTTGTTGTCCATCTGGATGGAGATCACACCCCTGGGAGGCAGTCCTTGAAAGCCTGCAACACTACAAGAACTGATCTCATTTCCAGGACACTGATGTTGAAAGTGGCCTTTGTGTTTGACCATGAACCTTGAACAGTATTCCCTTTGAAATATCTCACCCCCCCAATCCAGAAGGAAAGCAGTCAAGGTTACTATGACTGTTAGGGATGGGGAGAAAAGGGTTGACCTCCTAGGAGAGCTGTGCAGTTTAGTCACCATGTGATGTGAGACTTGCACACCAGAGTAAGCCAAATCTGCATGTGAAGCATACCTCTCAACTGTCCAGATTTTCACACAATGTTGAGATTTTTGTCTCATTTTTTTTGGTTTATTCCTCATAAAATTTGTGATTTTCTGCCAAATCACTGAGGATTGAAGTCACTACATAATGACATACAGTTGAGCTTCAGACTTTATATCTTTAAGAAAATGCATGCTAACACAAGTCCTGTTATTCTAGCAACATTCTAAGTTTGTAACAGCAATGTTTAAGATCTGTCCCTATTTTTGGACATTATTTTACTCGCTCAGATTTCTTAATCTTTGAGGTTGAGAGGTATGATGTAAAGAGGATGGAGGAAGTGAGAGCACTAAACAGAAAGGGTCCATTGAAGAACTCTCATATAGTATCTGGCTAGGGGAACTAATGTTATTATCAAAGCCATCAGTCCAAGCAGTTGAAGGATGAGTCCTGAAGATTACAAGAGGTGCTGAGGCACTTGAAAGGCTGTATGACATAGAGATACAATCCTGGACTCTGCAAAAGAAGCTATCTGGTTGCTTGTATTGAAGTGGAATCCAATGAACTCTATTTGTTGTATGGATATCAAATTGCTTTTGGAGTGGTTAACTGTGATCCCCAATTGCTGAAGAAGCTGAAACAAGAAGTCCCTCTGCTGGAGCAGGAGATCTCTGGTTGGTTTGATGAGTAGCCAATCATCCAAATATGGGAACACCAGGAACCCTAACTGTCTAAGATATGCTGCGACTACTGCCATGCATTTTGTGAACATCTGGGGGGCTGTAATGAAACCAAAGTGTAAAGTTCTAAATCAGTAGAGAATGGCTCCCAGCCCGAAACAGAGAAACGGCCCTGATTGTCTTGAAATTTTGATGTGGTAGCAGGCATCTTAGAAAATTATAGAGCACATCTAATTGTCCTTCCAAAAAAAGAGGTAAAATGGACTGAACAGTGACCATCATGGAACTCTGTTTCACAAACTGATAAAGATAACTGAGCTCCAAAATTAGCCATAAGTCCCCTGGTCTTTTTCGTAACTAAAAAGAACCGGGAATAGAGTCCGGATTCCAACCAGTCTGGAGGGGACCTGCTGGATGACTTTTTTCTAACAGCTTTAAGACTTCTGCTGTTGTGGATTTCATTAATGTGGTGGTACAGTGGGAATCCTTCTTTTCTTTAAGGGAGGGGAAGCAAAGGGAATTATATAACCTCTGGTGACTATCCTCAGTACCCAAGCATCTGATGTGATGGGAAGCAAGGCTTAAGGGTGCAGTGAAAAGATCCCTCTAATTGCCTCCAAAGTTCAGAACTCAGGAAATTTTTCAGGTGCTCTGAAAAGACTTCTCAGAAAAAGAACCATGAAATCCCTGATTCCGCAGTCTGCCTCTGTCCCTAGGGTAACATCCATTGAAACTGCCCCCCACCCAGGAGACTCTATCAGCAGAAGTGTCCTGGTTAAACTATTGAAAATTCTTGAACTACATCTTCTTGCAGCCTCTCTTATTTCTTGAAAAGGTTCTCTGAGGGGGTGGAGATGCAGATTCCAATGGCAGAAAGGGTTTTACCATCCTGCTCACAACTGATGAGGGTTTCCTTAACCATTGGTCCAAAGAGTGTGCAGCCATTAAAAGCAGCATTAAGGAAGAACATCTAAAAGCCTTCACAAAGTCACACAATCACATCCAGGTGTGACTGGGGATAGCTATGCTGGCACCTGCTTATCTAGCAAAACCATCAGGTACATCTGAAAGCAGAAGCATGGATATGTTAGGCATTGATTGTAATGTAGACAGCTGGGACTCCCACAGTTTTCTGAGTGCCTGTTGGTATGTTACCAGAGAGGAACTTGGGGAGGTCCTTTGTCAAATCCCTCTGGAAACATGTTAGGTGGATCAAGTAGTTAAACACGTTAAGTAGGAAAGTCGCTGGAGCAAACATCTGCTTTTTCAAATCTTTCCAATGTGCTTGATTCACTTTTAGGAGGATGGACAGATGTACTTGCTTCAGAGAGTTCCTTTTTAGTCACTGCTGCCACAACCATAACATCTACTGGGCGATCCTTGCTCCAGTGTGCTCTATCCTTAGGTGTAACCAAAATCTTGTCAGGCTTCTTAAGGATTGGCTCTGCAGTGTCAGGATCCTTCCAAGCCTGCTGAGCTACCAGGTCTATGATTGCTTCAGCAGGCAGAGCCACACAGAAGGTGGAAGAGACAACTTCAAAAGTCTTGAGGAATACAAAATCTTCAGAGTGGGCATATGAAGCCCTAACTGTTTCAATTCCAAAATATCAGCAAAGGTGATGTCCTCCCAAGGGGATATTAGGAATCCATCTCTGTCATCCAAGTGTTTGTCTTCAATGACTGATTTCAGAGAAGATCTAAATCTCTCCTCTTATATGTCTGTTTCCTAGAACTCTCTCCTGATGGGACTTCTGGAGATGGGTCAGAATCAGACAGGGAGCTCACATGGTGAGCAGCCCCAACACTAAAGGAAGTTGACTATCCCTGTTGACAGATGTGCAGAGTCAGATGCAATGCCCAAAATCATAAGGGATGGAGCAGAGCGCATGGAAAGTACCTCTTCCCTTTTTTTAGCAAGAGCCCTTTTGAAAGCCTCAAATGCTGAAGCAGAGATTGGGGCCCAACAGACTCTCACACCATCATGGCAAAATGAAGGAACAGCTTCCCCCGCCCCAACCTGGATCAGAAGTCAACACTGGGGTTGATATATCTAGTGCAGAGGTGCTCAGCAGAAGAGGTATTTCCAAAAGTTGAGTCGAGACAGTAAGGGACATGGTCAGAGCCAAAGACGACAGAGCTGTCAGCTAAAATGTGGGTGCTCCTGGAAGGCTCACATCCATGGGCCTTGACTCCAAAGGATGTACTGGAGTTGGAGAAATTAGTGGAGAGGTTGTTGAAGCCATTCTTGGAAGGAGAGCACCTCTCCTGAGAAATTGGAGAATGGAGCAAAGTATGTAGTTGCTCTAGTGAAAAACGAGGAGGCATCAGTGATTGGATCCAATGGGGAGTCAGAGCCATCAGGCAAGAAATCTTTGGTGCTGGAACCAAGGGTTTTAATGTAACAGGAGATCATTTCCTAGATTTATCTGAGTGCTTCTCTGATGATTTATCTTTGTCCTTCGCTTTTTCCTTGGACTTGTCTCTATCATTTTGTTAAAGAGTTCTCCGTTGTGAAACAAACTTCATTAGCTGCCAGGAGAAGCCGCAAGATTCTTGAAGAAACCTTTATTACCCACAAATAAATAGAGTGATAAACACTTTCATTCTTGTAACAATAAAAAACTTCTTCGGATAAAATTGAACACAAAAAACAGGTTTTAATTAAGACCCAAAGCAGTCATCTTATCAAAGGATGATGTCATTAAACCCTCCCATTTACATTTCTTAAAAGTGCCATTCAAACTGTATAAACACAGCAATCAAAAAATGTAAAATTTTTCATTCACTAAAACCATAAAATGTACTAAATTAACAATGAGTTAACTTATTGAAAATAATACAATAATAATGGAAAATTATTGAAAATTAAAATACAAATTTTCATTAGAATGTTAACATATACACAAACCTATATGGAAATAATAATAATAGTACTTTATCTAGTTAAATCCCACCCACCTCCAGTGTACCTAACCTTATACCTCTCTAGCCACTCCCACCTCCCCATTATCCAATCCCATCCCCATCTCGTTAAGATATCCTTTCTTACTACACTCCTCCTACTTTACCTTACACTCTTACCTACTTACTCTCCACTCTCTACTACTTCAGCACTATGACTAATTATCCCATATAAACTAATCTCATATCCCTACTCCTGTTCTTAATTCTTCCTTTCCTTTTCCTTCCTTATGTCCTAACTGCCTATGAACATCTTAGCTTCACTAACTTCCAGCTGCACACAAGAGATACTTCCCCATCATCCTCATCAGCTACTCTTAAACACATCAACATTACTTCTGTAACTATCTCCTCCCAAAGTATCATAGAGTCACCCATATTAGCTATAAACACCACCAAATAAAATGAGCACATAACATATTGTATCTTTCTCTAATTCACACACCTAGACTACATCTTCACCTCCTACTTGATGGTGACATTCATCCCAATCCTGGCCCTTCCATTTTTACACCAGCTAACCCAGATAAACCCTCTCCCTCTTCCTTTCACACCCCTACTAGGCCTCATAACTCCCTTTTCATATCTCATTTAAACATACGAAGTGTCAATAATAAAGTGACTCACCTTCATGCCCTATTGGAAACACATGACTTTGACATTCTTTGCCTTTCTGAAACATGGTTAAAACCAATAACCCAAGACTATGAAATCACCCCTCCTGGGTATAGTATCATAAGAATGGATCATCGCCTTATTAAACAAAGTAGGCCTCCAAGTTACACCACTTGTTACTCACCCACCTCCTGATAGAAATACTGAAATTCTTATCACTAAGCTACAGCTAAACAATAGTAAGTCCATCTACATTACATGCTCATATCTTCCTCCAGGTAATAACATCACCTCCCTTGAGAATATCCTTAGCTGGCTATCTACTAACTATCCACAAGAAACCATTCTTCTAGGCGACTTCAATATAGACTGGAATACCTGTAATTCCAATAATTCATCTAATCACATAAACCTTTATGGCTTCTCCCAAACTATCACTTTACCTACTCGCATCCATAAACCTACTAACAAAGAAACCAACCTAGATTGGATCCTTAAATACTCTATCCACAACATATATGACAGGCATCCTACCAGCTGACATTAGTGATCACTCTCTAACTTATATAATTCGACATAAGACTAATATTACCAGTCTCTCAACTTTTAGAACTTCTTGTTGTAATAAACATTTTAACCCAGAACACTTTCAGAATGAATTGAGTGTATGCAACTGGTCACCCTTAAAACACCTCCAACTAGATGAAGCATCAGCATATTTTAACTCTATGTTCCTTGAAATCTTGGATTTCCATGCCCCCTTTCGTAATCTTAGGAGAAGTACCAAAACTGCTCCTTCGCTTACGAAGGAAACTAAGCAAAAGATTCTACTAAGAAACAAATTTTGGGCCACATGGCGTACCTCTAAAACCCCATCAGCCCATCTAAAATTTAAACAGCTTAGAAATTCAACTAAAGCATCAATACTACTGGACAAAAAAAACTGCTTTCAGCTTCAATACTCCAATCAACAAAGTCCACAAAAATTCTGGTCAGGAATCAATAGACTATTACATCCAGGAAACTCTAAAACACCAACTCCATCTGGAATCACTATCAATACTCCCAAACAAATTGCTGATTCCTTCAATACCTTCTTCACTGAAGCTATCCAGTCACTTGCTAACTCTCTACCTCCTGTATCATCGAATCTTTCCTCATCCTTAAATAACTTACCACCCACTTTCCAATTCCAACCTGTGCCTACATCCCGTATCTGTACTCTCCTTCAAAAACTTAAACCCTCTACCCCCTCTGCTGACCTCATACCTGCTAAGTATCTTCAAATAGCAGCTAAATTTATTGCTTACCCTATCTCTATCCTAATTAACAGAACCATCACGGAAAACACCATTCCATCCATCTGGAAAGTCTCACATATAATTCCCTTACACAAAGGTGGCAACTCAACAGAACTTTCTAACTACCGTCCAATTGCCCTACTCTCTCCCATAGCTAAAATCATGGAAAAATGCATCCATCGCCAACTGTTAGAACACCTCCTCCAAAATAACCTTTTAGCTAGCTCTCAACATGGCTTCCGACCTTTCCATAGTACCACTACAGCCCTCCTATCATTTTCTGACTACATTAATAAAAACCATAACAATAACACCATGTCCTCTGCTATCTTTATAGATCTTTCAAAAGCATTTGATATGGTTAACCACCACCTACTACTGAATATACTTATGTCACTTTCATTCGATAGTCAAGCTCTACAGTGGTTCAAGTCCTACTTAGATAACAGGCAACAGGCAGTACTCTGGGACAACACTCTATCTTCACACCTTCCTGTCTCCCTTGGTGTACCCCAAGGTTCTATTCTGGGCCCTCTTCTATTCTCTATCTTCATAAACAATCTATCTACTAGTATCCCACATGCTGTATCCATTCAATACGCTGATGGCTCCACCTTAATCTCCTCAGCTACTGAACTGTCTGAACTGCAGTCCCTCACCTAAAATGTCTTTGAGCTTGTTGAGGACTGGTTTTTACAGCATTGCCTCCTCCTTAACCCCAAAAAGACTAAACTACTCCTATTTGCTCCCACACTCAAGTCCACCCCACTTCACTTCACTATTAAATCTAAAACTAGTACAGTTATATCCCCTGACACTACCACTAAACTCTTAGGAGTGTCAATTGACCACAACCTTAACTACGATACTCATATTAACGCCACAATAAAATCAGTTAACCGAAAACTAGGCTCCCTCTATAGAATTAAACCTTTCCTTACTCCTATAGCCAGAACTTCTATTGCCTACACCCACCTCATCTCAACATTCTTTTATGCCTCCCCTATATACACAAATCTATCAAAAAGTAACCTCAACAAGCTGTCAATCTCCTACAATAATATTGCCAGATTTGCCACTGGCTCCCCTATCAGATCCCATCACTGCCAAAATCTGAAACAACTGGGTTGGCTGGAACTGCAGAACCAAATTCTACTTCACCAACAAACTATTACCCATAAAACCCTTTATCATCCAAGTAACAGACCAATTCTCACAAGTCTAATCTGCCCATATAAAAATCTTACAAACCTACGCTCTGCAAACAAACTACTTGTCACCACTCAAAAATCTAATAATAAAGCAGGAGAATCTCTTTTCGCTAACACTGCAGGCAAAAGCTAGAACCTACTTCCTGATTAACTTACATCTCTTTCTTCAACTTCACTATTTAAAAAGAATCTCAAATCATACCTTACAACCCACCGGTTATGTCCCTGTACTAACCCCAACTAGAGTATCTCTCACTGTCAGTCTAGCCCAACATCATTTTACAACTCTCTTTCTTCAGCTTTAAGGCCATAACCTTCCAAGCTTACTTGTTGTACCTATGAACAACAGAATTGGCCATCTCACCATCTTATTATTCAGTTACTACCCTTCAACTAATTCTTCCAATCCCTTTTTTTAAGTAGCTTCTCTTGTCCCTGCTTATTACTTTGCTTTGGGTGTCTACCAAATACTTCTAAATTATTTTCTCTCTTCTCATAGTGGGGAAAAATATATATATATATATTTTTGTTACCATGGAACTCCTGTTATTGTCTAGTAAGTTTTCTGTAATTAATTTTTATGTTCTGTTTGTGTCTTCTATGTGGAGCTTTTCTCCCCGGGCCTCTACTGAAAATGGACATATATCCAGTTAGACTAGCCTGGCCAACAAATGTAAAATAAAATAAATAAATAAATAAAGCTTTATACTATAAAATACAACTGATCAAGCAATAGTCATTCAAGCCCAGCCAGTAGCAAGCATTCAAAAATAATTGTCAAAATAATTCTTCTTCCTCTAACACCAATGTCCAGGGACTCCCTCTCATGCTGATATTGACCTTCTCTATAACCAAGTATTTGAAATGTTGGTTAGGGTACATGTGAATATGTTTTGCTAATGCATTATTCAGATGTATTCTTTTTATATCATATTCAGGTTCATAAATTCTGTCCTATAATCTACGTTCCATTTAGCCTACATAAAAACATGGACAGGACTGGCATAATCCTACATATACAACTCCTTTGGTTTCACAGTTATATCTTCCCTTTGTCTGACACTCCTTACCACAGATGCTGAAAGAGTCACCAGTATTAATATATTTACAATTTGGGCAATGCCCACATTTTTTCATAGTGGAGCGAAGGTTGTTATTATATGCATTAGTACTATTATTGCTTGTCATATTCTCTAAAGTAGTTTTAAAGTTCAAGCCTCTATGGTATACTATGGTGGGTCTTTCGCCCACTTTGTTTTTAACTAGAATGTCATCATACATAATGACCCAATTTTTGTTCAAAATCCATTTGTCTTTTAGAATCACTGCTGAAACATGTAATAAAACTAGTAGTGGAGCTACAATTATATTGTTTCCCATCCAAATTGGAAGATTGTAAATGAGATGGGTCTATATTACAACACCGAAGTCTGCTATGAGCAAACATCATTTGGGCAACACCAAATGGGCAAAAACAGGAAGTATCAAAGATGAAAAAAAAAACTAAGACAGCCAAACTGTCAGAAACTGTTTTATGCAGGGGGGCCCCCTGCACCCCCCACACCCCGCTACTTAAATATACCAACTCCGAGATCGCACTACATTGAAGTAAAGGGAAAGATTACCTACAGCGATCTCTGTTCATTCTTTTATTTCCCATTTTCACGCACTTGTGTTGCCCAAATGGTATTCATAGTGGACTTCAGTTTTCTAATATAGACCAAGTGAGATGTAGGCCCTACAGATGAAGTATTTAATATAGGTTTAAAATGTTCTGCTGTTCTTATACCATATACGTCTCTTACTAATTTCTGAAGAAGAGGAGGTTTGGGATATCCTCTCCTACCAAACATTCCCACCAAATTATTACACTCTTCTTCAAACTGTACATCTAAAGTAACCATCCTTGCTGCCCTCACCAGCTGCCCCTTGACTACTGACTTTTTTTAATAGCATGGGTGTAAGCTGGTGTAATGAATGAAAGTATTAGAGTAGGTATTTTTTCTGAATATTCTGGATGTATATCTGTTGGATCTTATGTCTTTCTCCAATAATACACCCAGATAGGCTATCCTATCTGATGCCCATTCAAATGTAAAATATAAGAAGTTGGTTGTAGAATTGATTATTGCATAAAGGACTCAATGTTCTCTACCTTGTCCTTCCAAAGGATAAAAACATTATCCAGGTAATGAACATAAAGCAGGAAGGAGTCTTTTACATAATTTTCCAATAAAAACTTATGCGCCCAATGGGCAATTGTTTCAACAAAATTCCGATATCTAGTTCACATACCTTTTTGAACAGTTGCAACACCGGATGCAGGGGTGGGTTGAAAGTATTTGAAATACACAAAATCAATAGGGACATTATTTCCATCAAAAATAAGTTTAAGATTTAGTTTTCTTACATACATTTTTAAATCCAACAATGTTTTAGCCATACTGGCTCTCCTAGATGGAATAAATGGAAGTCCTTTTGATAGTAAATTTGCTAATTCCTGGTTGAAGGACATACTAGAAAAACTGTAAATTTTAAAGATACTTTCCTGGTTAGAAATAATTGCACAAGTATGCTGGGGGACCATTTGTAAAACAGCAAGATGTAGCCGATGCCAATAAGGAGATGAAAGCAAACCCAAAATTGTTAAAATTATATTCTTGTAATACTGGAACAACCCAACGAAAAGCCACCACACGTTCCTTCAGCAAAAACTTCTTTATTGACCTAGGTTTCGTCCATACGAACTTCTTCAGAATACATACTACTGTTTCAACCCAAGATATTTATACAATACTGCATATTGAATAATTACTTAATTGATGTCCTTAATTTACAATAATGAATTCTTAAAAGGGAAATGGCTCATTCAAGAACATTTCATATCATTAAAAACATTGCCAACTTGAACCAACTATACATATGTACTCCAATGAAATTGTATGTATGTGTATATTATGTTAAAAACTACTATATAAATATACATTTAATCGACTATACCTATTCATAAAATAATAAATATACTTTACTTTGCGTTTTACATCTATTGAACCCTTTTATTTTGTATAACATATATAATGTATGTATGATGTAGTATTAAAATTAAAAAAATATGTATATGTATATAATTTATAATATAATCCCTCATCCAACTATGTGTTATATATTTGATATTTGATATATATATATGGATTTTTAACAGTATACTAAAGGTATGCTGGGGGACCATGTTCATTGAAGCAGTCACTTTTGTTAGTTCCTCTATCCATGATATGTCTGCTGCAATTGGTTTGACTGTAGGAAATGGGACCAGTTGTTTGATAGGCACTGGTTCCTCATGGGGCCATCTGAAAATCCTGTTTGTTACAATGGTTACCACATTGCTGTTGATTTTGGTCATCACAGTTCCTATCCTTTCTAAATGCCCTATTGGAAACACATCTAAATCCTTTCTAAATGCCTCAAGGGTGGAAATTCCATGGGATCAGTTAAAGGGATAGCAGGTTTGTTGTATTCTTGAGCATTACCACCACTAATTGTGGGTTCTTCCTGATGACTAGTGTTATTGTTGATCAGTTCAACTTGTTGCCAGCTCCTACCTTTACCCCAAGCCTGAGATGGTAGGAAGTTATGGTACACAGTACCTCTGGCATATTCCATCCTTTCTTCATTTTCCTTAGTTTCACAGCTTTTATGGATTCTAGTTGCTGGTCAATACTGTTGAAAATTCTTACATGTTCAGATTTATATTGCTCAAATTGGATATCCTGCTTTATAAGGTTATCAAGAAAGTTAAGCTTGGGGGGGCGGCATGGCCAAGATGCCAAACTGCTAGCAGCACAGAATTTTAGCTCTGCTTACATTATTTTATTCTGACAGAAAATTCAATTTCTTTTTTGAAGAAAACTACATATATATATATATATATATATATATATATATATATATATATATGAGAAAATACATAAGTGTATGCCCTTTATTATTTTTCAAAAATTAGTACTGAAATAGAGAGTTTTATTATTTTTTTCCTGTCAGACGTTTCTATACAAAGGATTCAGATATGAGTAACTCGAAGAATTCACATCAGGAGAGTGTGGTGAAAAAGGAGTTACAAGCTATAATAACAAATACCCAAGAACTTTCTCTCAAAATGGACAAACTGGAAAATAAGATTGGCCACAGGACTGTAGTAAGCAGCTGGACCTTCTAAATGAGGTAATCAAACAATATTCAGAACAAATATTTCCACTGAAAAAGCTGTAAGTGACATGAATGGCAGATTGACTGAGTGTGAGAGTCACAATGATTTTCATCTGAAACAGAATACAAAACTACTAGAAAAAGTGGAAGACCTAGAGAGTAGGTCAAGGAGAAATAATATCAGAATTTATGGATTACCTGAAAAAGAAGAAGGCAATAATATGATACAATTCCTGAACAAATGGTTGCCTACAAATTCAATCTGCCTGAATCTCTTTCATTTGCAATTGAAAAGAAACCACCAGTCTTTACCAAAACCAACTTCAACTACCAGTTCCTCTAACCCTAGATCCATCATTGTCAGATTTTTGTCTTCCCAAGACAAGGATTTGGTACTGAAAACTGCATGGACAAATTCTCCTATTAAAATAAATGAAAAAAAAAACAATCATTTTGACAATGTTTACACCTCTTCTGTCATCTCTAGAAGAAAAGAATGTGTTCAAGTCTCTCAAAAAGTCTAACATCAAAGCTCAAATACGTTTTTTTCTGCCAGGATAAAAATATATTTGTCCGTGCTAGAAACCATGGATTTTATTCAAAACAAAAACATATTAAATGATGCAGAAGATATGCATTGGTCTACCTAAAGTCTGAAGATACATGCAGCAAAACATGGATGGACTGTCAAAGAAGGAGCTAATAAAAAATTAAAGGACAAATAAATAGGATATTTTAAATGTAAACTATCAACATTTCACTACCTAGTTCATTGCTGGAGAATTTCAACAAGGTAAAGGTAAAAATGTTTTTTTTTTTTTTTTTATTTTATGTATATATAAGTTGACACTGCTCTCTCATAGACCTAATTATTCTATTAATACATTTAGTTTTCTTGTTGTTAGCATATAAAGCTTATTAGTAATATCACTGTTCTATGACATCCTAAGTGAATGTGCATTCTTATATGTAAATAGTGGAGTAATGTTATAATAGACATTAAACATATATTCCCAATAATAGTTATTAAGAGAGTTACTGTCAGTTCAAAAAGAAGGGGGTTCATAAACATTTTAACATGTAATGATTTATGTGATAATAATTGAATGTTTTTCTTATTTACTCTTTTCTTTGTGGGATGAATTATTCTATCTTTCCCCCTTCCCTTTTCTGTTGTCACATTGCATTGGGCTTGCTGTGTCTGGCTTGAGTTTCCTGTTGAAATGTGCAGTAAAAGTAGTAATGATGTTCTTCTTTGAATGTGTGAAAGAGATGTTTATTGTATGCTTGTTACTTTGGTGTTTGTTTGTCCGACTGTTTATTTGGCTATAAATGTAGTGATGGAAGATGTTTTATGCTAACTGGTGGTTTTGAAGGGCATCAATGGTGCTTGGAGATGAATGAAAGCAAAGGAATGGCTCTGCTGGCTCGGTTGATTATTAACTGTTATTGCTCTTCATTGCTAAAGGTAGCTCGAGCACTTATTTCTCTCATAGAGAGACAAAAAAAAGGCTTTTCATTTTGTATTTCCCGCCAAAAGGTTATTTCTAGCTTTTGTGAGTCATTTTGGACTCACAAGATCAAGTGTAGGGCGCCCATGGTGTTCTCAGGAAGCCAGCTGTAAGAAAACACTGAACAGAAGTGACATGTGACCTTTTACCCCACGCACAGCTTCAGAATGGGGAAAGGGAGCTGCAACCAAACTTGGGACTTAAACAGAATGAACTTCAAAAGGTATTTTTATTAGTAAATCTTTGAAAAGGCAAGAACTGCTATAAATAGTTATTTTAAAGCTATTACAATGGTTCCATTGTATAATGACTGTATAATACTGAGTTAAGTAACAGAAATTAAAGCTAATGAATATTTGCTGACCGGAGAACACAGGTTGGGGGGGAGAGATGAGAAGCAGAAGGAATATTATAAAAATGTTAACAAATGGCAAATACTAGGATCTATAAATGGGCAGCATATAAAGTAAATGCTGACTTTAAATGTGTACATACCCTTCTTTTCACTATAACCACAATTGGGCTGAAACATTTATTTTGAGGTCATTAAATGTATAAACAGTAATATGCTTAACTTAAACTGTGCTACAAGATATATTGAAATGACACTAATTTGATAAATGACTATAAATATAGAAGGTGGTTATTAAATGATCATATACTTTAAATTCTTATAATTATTATCATTAGAATACGTCTTTTTTTTCTTCTCTCTTCTGCTTTATTGCATACTATGTTGATGATAACCACATAATATACACAATTATAGAGAGGAAAAGGGGAAAGTATATAGCCTCTAAACAAAGTATAGAATGTAATTCTGGTGTGGTAGTGACTGTACAGATGATTGCAGTAGAGATATCTTTGCTGTAATGGATGCAAATAATTCAAAGAGTCTTATTGTTTGATTTACAGTAAAACAGCTTAATTCTCATGTCACAATTCCTTATTTTTCAATAATAAATCTTTGTTGTTTTACCACTTATTCATACAAGATTAAACAAAAAGAAAAACAGATAATTCCCAAATAATGGTTCTAACAACAATACTACAACATATATACACTATTTACATGAATGCTTCCATCGGTTAACAAACAGCTATAAAAAAGAACATATGAAGAAGATTATCAGTAGACCTAATATCTTGTAATAAGTAATTTCTGATACCTTTTCCTTTTAAGGTATAAATGTTGAGGGGTTAAGCTGGGTTCAGTACATTAAGCCAATATAATATTGAAAATTTTTTCCCATATTTTCGGATTATTTATATTTTTGCTATAATCATTGATTAGTAATTTGTGGGCTAATATATGTTTTATTGCTAAAATCTTAAAGTTGTCCCATGAAGTTTGTGATGGATTCAACCAATTTGTAGCTATGTAGACTTTCATTAACAAAAAGATATTTATGAATATGGTCATTTGGAATCTAGACAAATTATTTGGAGGGATATGCAAAATCATAAATTCCCAAGAAAGTGTTGAATTTTGGTAACCCATCTTTTGAAGTTGAATTTTTAAAGAATTCCAAAGTTTATATATACATTTGCAGCTCCAGAACATGTGAAGGAGGTCAGCAGTTTGATCTTTATGGTATGGGCATTTAGGAGAGTTTTTAGAGTTAAATTTATGCAAGCTAAGATGTGTATAGTAAGCATTATTAAGTATCATAAGTTGGGTAAATGTTAACTTTTGAAGAGAGATTGATTTTATTATTAAATTAATTGCTTTTAATATTTTACTTTCTTCCCTCAATGGTATTTTTTCTTTCCAATAATTTGGCAAGAGTACTTGATTTTGATATTTGAAATCTTTTATCAGTTTACTTGTAGATGTTATAAATTTAGTATCTTGTAAAAGAGTTTGCCATAAATTTGAGCATTTTATTAAGTCCTCATCATTAACTTTAAAATCTTTAAAGTAACTTATGGAAAGTTCCTTTATCTGTCTCAATATGACTAAGTAAGATTTAGGAAGATTCATTTCCTGTCTTAATTCATGAGTTGAATAATTAAGATATGGGTATATATCAAGTAAAGTTAAGTTAATCATAAGTGGAAATTTTTTAAGATCTATTAATTGATTATTAATTTTCAGGTTGGGATTCCTATGAAAGGGTTTGAAGGTCATCATATGTTGAATAAGGTTTAATGATTGAAAAAGATTTTGTATCAATATTATATATACTTTAATGTGTTCCATTATAGCATATGATTTAAACGTGTCTTTTCTTAAGAAAGGTAATGATTTGGGATTAATATTCAGACTTACGACATGTTTGTAATTCAAAATTAACCACTTTGGTGACCATTTATTACTAAATGTATCATAATTAGCAATTCTTAAAATTGTTAGAATTTATTATTAAATAGTATGTTTCAAAATTGGGTAAATCTAGCCCCCCCTCTATTTTTCGGAATCATCAATTTATCGTATGATATTCTAGTTTTCCTTGGTTCCCATATGAATTTAGCCGATTCCATATGGATTTGTTTAAAGAACTTCTTAGGGATTAGAACTTGAGTAGATCTGAAGATATATGATATTCTGGGTAATACATTCATTTTAATAATTGAAACCTTTGCTAATGATGGTAATTTCAAATTATTCTTTCTCCTTAAGTCAGATATTATGTGATCCCAAACCAGTTTAACATTATTGATATAAAAGTCTTTGTTATCTGTGGAAAAAGTAATACCCAAATATCTTATCTTTTATTCAGATTTTACTTGGCCTACCAATGGTAAAAGTGAAAAGGGTTTCAGAGTTTTTAAAGGAAATAGATTGTTTTTTTTAAGGTTTATTTTGTAGTTAGATATTACTGCAAAGTCATCCACAGCTTTTAATAGTTTTTTTGGTATCTGAGATTGGTGTTGTACAGTATATATTAAGATCATCAGCAAAAGCAGCCATAGATATTTTAGTACCATAAAGTATTGGGGCATTATGGTATATATTTTGTTTAATATGTAAAAATAGAGGTTCTAGATATAGGGGGATAAAGGACACCCTTGGCGGTTCCGTTTTTAATTTGTATTCTTTTAGAAAAGTTTTTATCGATGTATAAAGTTGTATAAGGATTACTATATAATATTTGTAACATTAGGATAAAGTCTTGAGGTATGTTAAAATATGGTAAAATATCAAACAGAAATTTTATGTTAACTCTATCAAAAGTCTTTTGTGCATCAATTATAAGTGCATACATATTTAAATTCCTTTGACTGGCATAAGAAATTAAAGTATGAAGTGTTAAAGTATTGTCACTGGTTTGTCTAGCAGTTAAAAATCTGGCTTGTTCATTAGATATTATTAAATCCATTATCTTCTTCAATCTATTAGCTAAAATAGAAGACAGGATTTTCATATCTATATTTTAAAGTGAAATAGGCCTATAATTATCTGGGTTTTGAAGATCAGAATTTTCTTTACGTATAAGAATTGTTTTTGATGCATTAAAGTGAGGGTCATTAACTTTATTGTTAATTATATAATTAAACATATGTGAGAGTATTTTAGCAAAAGTATTGCAAAAAGTTTTATAAAACAGTGTTGTCAGACCATCAGGGCCCGGCGTTTTATGGGATTTCAATTTTTTGATTGTATGCATTATTTCTTCAGTGGAAATTGGTTTAATTAAATCTACCTGAGAGTTATCATCTATTTTCGGAAAAATAATTTTTTGCAAAAAATCATTATTAGTCCTATTTATAAGTGATTCATTTTGATTACCATAAATTTGAGAATATATCAGTTCAAAGGTATTTATAATATCTTCAGAGTTTGTATATATTTTATTCTTGAAATGTATTTCCGGAATTTGAGAGGGTGTTTTCAATTGGTTAATAATTCGAGCTAATGCCCTTGATGGCGTTTGAATATGGTTAGCATATCTTGTTAGCATTTTATGTTCATGAAACGTCAACCTGTTATTTTGGATCAAAAAAAGATCTTTTTGACATTTTAATAATTCTGTTTCTGTTTGTCTGTTATAATTCCTGATTAAATCCTGATCTAGTGTCTTAATTTTAGCCTCTAACATTTGTACATCTCTAATTTGTATTTTTTTATAGTGCAAGGCTTTTTGAAGAAAAATCCCTCTTACTTGTGCTTTAGTTGTCGCCCATTCAATATCAGGTGTATGTTGCTGTTTAGCTAAATTAACTAGTAGGAGATTGAGAATATCTTGAATTTCCTGGATTATTTCTTCTTTATTTAACAAGTTTGGATTTAGAGACCAATTGTAACCCCTGTATGGTAAACTATTTCTAATGTCTTTAGCAAAACTTAATGCAATTTTAGAATGATCTGATAAATAACGAGCTTGTATTGATACTAAGGGATCTAGATTAATCAGTGTTTCTGAAATCAGAAAAAAATCTATTCTAGACCACATTTTATGACAAGTTGAATAGACTGTAAAATTGTTTGTGTTAAACTGATTGTATACGTATTTAAAAGGATCATACAGTTTAAAGTCATCTTTAAGTTCGCTTAGTGCTACTACTGCTTGATTATTAAATGACCTTTGTGGACTTGACTTATTCAATTTAGGATTCTGATAAGCATTCCAGCCCCCTCCTATAACTATATAGTAGTTGTTATATTGATTTAAAACAGGATAAAGTGATGCTATGAAAGACTGTTGATTATTACATGGTGCATATATATTAAGAAGTAAGATGGGTTTATCGTAAAGGGTAGAGGAGAGAATCACATAGCACCACCTTCCTTCTTTATCTGTTTTAGAATCTAGAATTTTTTCTTGATATTGATTTTTAATAACTATCCCAACCCCCGCACTATTAGTTTTGCCTTCCGAGGCTATAACCTCTCTAATCCATTTTTTTTCTTAATATCTGCCCATTGATCATTGGTCAAATGAGTTTCTTGAAGTAATATAAAACATGTCTTAGCTTGCAGAAATAAATGAAGAAATAGTTTCCTCTTTTTCAAGTTCTGGAGCCTTTTAGTATTCCATGAATCTATTTCCCACATTTCAAAAACTTTATTTTGCGCAAGTGTTCTTTAAATCAGAGAAAATATGATAAATTCAGATACGTTTTTAACATGTGTATACTATGGAAGCATTCTTGAAATCCCGTCCCATACCAGTGCCTACCCACTATACCCCTGGACATATATAGGTCTTTTACATAACAAAACATTATAAGGATTAATAACATTGACAGATATGTGTTCTTCAGATAAAAATATATAAAATATATAACATACAAAAAACCTATATAAACTACAACTAAGTCTACAAAGCCTAACCTATACATTCCCTATTAAACACTACTATTCATCTACATCTCTTGTTCTATCTATTTACTTGAATAAGTCAAGGAAAAGAGATAATAACAACATATATAAGTATTATCAGTCATCTCCATTAAATCTCAAATGTCTACTTTAATAGTAATAGTTTAGTATATCTCGATAAAAATATTCACAGAATAATGAAGCCGATATGTTTATGGAATATATAAGTAACTAGTTTGACCTAGAATATATGTAAACCTCTATCTAAACCTAAAAAATCAAATATGAGACACTATCAAAATTTATAAAATACAATGATCAACCTGTATTCAGTCTAAAATGTCTTCTATTAATTGGAGAACAGGTGATAAAAATTTTGATACGTCGGATCTATATAAGGATATAAACATCTATATAGTGAGAATAAATAACCACTTTTCTACCAATCTTAGATTCTTCATTGTTTATATATTTCCAGATTTAAACTGAAACAACTAGTATCAATAAGTACTAGCAGGTTTCAGCTTTCAACTTTTAGAATCCAAAGCTGTCATAGTTATAAAGTTATATAACATATACCTAGTGTCATATATACCCATTACCATATGTTATAATTATTTAAAATGGTCCTAATAATTAGATAGGTAATCCAGGAATTAGCAACACTGCTTACTGCTACTCTAAATACATTGATATATATATATACATTTAGAATACTACAGTAACCTTTATTCCAGATTTTATATTTATTAAAAGCCATTATAATATTACCTGTACCAAAATAGCTATAAACCTGTGATAAATTTTTAAAAAGGGTTTATATAATTTCTCACATTATGTACTGGAACCTAAATAAGGAAAAAGTGTAACATCAATACTTATCAGAAATCTCAGTGTTTTAGTAATGTATGTGTAAGTCATTTCTATTGAGGGACTTAATAAACCAGATTATATACTTGAAAAGTTAAATCATTATAAATTGAATGTGATTATCAACTTGTTTTATAATTTACGTAATAACAGTTTAAAACCTTCCCAATAATAATTCTCAGGCATTAATACAAGATCTGATTACCCTCATATATGCTTCATGTTTTCAACTGTAACTCTATATACTTGCACAAACTGGGTGTTTTTTCATGGTTTGGGTTTACTAAATGTGGTTATATGTGTTTATACTATTAAAAGAAAACTGCAATTACAGTTTATTTTACATTGTTCGGTCCTGGATAGTTTTCTTCGGATTTCCGACCCTGGAAACCAGCCAAAGACTTCACGATGGGGTATCCTATAAATGAACGGACTTCTGGAAGCGCCACATCAAAAAATGCATCCTCTGCAGCAGCAAGAGCATTTTCTGTCTCTTCGTGGGAAAATATACTTTGTGAAGGCTATAAAACATCGGAAATACCTCGCGAACATCTAGGAGCGGAAAAACAAGGTTCTTATCTGATCGACAAGGGGCCTAGTACATTAAAACCTCAAACAAAGGAATACCAAGACCTCGAATTACAGCAGAAGATGAATCCGAACTCTGATGTCTTGCCAGTCGCAACGGAGGGCCAGATTAACTTTCTGAAGTAGGCAAACTCTTGAAAACCATCAAAAAGGTAGATTTTGCTTCTTTTTTTGTTGTGACAGAATATCTAGACCCATCAACTGTGAATATTAATGTATTAGGGTACTTCATTTGAAATTTTATTTGTTTTTAAATAAGAAACTTGCAGTAGGGAGATAGTGATTGTCTGGCTTGTCTAATTTGCAGAGGCAAGACCTCAGCCAAAGAAATTCTGTTGTTTTTCCACATAATGAAGCCTTAATTTTTCTTTACAGTTAATAGTATTTTGTTGACATCTTGGTAGTTAAGAATTTTAACATAAACAGGTCTTGGTATATTCGAAGCCTGAGATTTCCTCAGAGCTCTATGGGCTCTCTCTATTATTTGTTTAGCCGCATCAGAGTCATTGAATAATGTTATAAATATTTGTGTGCTAGATGGAATTAAATCATTTATACTGTACAGTTTCCGGCATTCCTCTGATGATTATATTATTTCTCCTAGATCTCGCCTCCAGATCAACAATTATAGCTTGAATAGAGTGAATGTCCAGATCATGTGCATCAGCTTTTTTGGCAAGCAATGTTAGTTTGTCTTCATTTTCAGTTATTCTAGCTTCAGTTTTGTTCATTCTTTCGAGAATTTGACTACAGGAAATTCCAAAGGATTGTACTTGATTAGACAGCTCTTTCAAAGCTTCTTGAATAGGTGGCAAAGCAGTTTTAATATCTTCCATGTTCGCCAGTTGGTCTGGTTTATTTTTATTCCCTGGTTTTACATGTTCCTGCTGTTTTGTAATTTTCTGTCTTTTCGAGTTTAAATCTTTTTCCGGTGATTGAAGTTCTGAAAGTTTGGTTTTTGAAGTTGTTGTGTCCATGTTTTTGTCTTCTTTTGACATTATATATCAGTACTGGAACTTAATATAGCTTGATTGTAGATAGGCCAACTGATCTGAACACACGGTTCCTTTGTTTGAGACTCTTCAACGTCAGTTAATCTGTTATAATCCTGTTAGATTCTTTAATTTTCCCGGTTCAGTCACCTCTTGAAGGATACTTAAATGGAGTTAAAGTTGTTTTACCAAAAATTGTTGTTAAATAGATCGTAATATAGCTTCAGGGTTAGATTTTCCTCAGGATATATGAAGAGCTGTAGATTTGCAGTGTTCACAGAATGGCAGCCATCTTTGAATCCCTCATGTCACAATTCCTAATAAGAAAAGTAGTTAATGCAGCATACTTGAAGTTTCAGGCTTCAATTTCATTCTTAAATGGCAATGTGTGTATTGATGGTGGTAAATGTAATGCAAATGGGGTTTAACTATCCACTCTGTATTAACCTACTTACAAATTTTGGACTATTTAATTAATATTATTCTAAAGTTATAAATATATAGGGAGTCAATATTTAACTGAAAATAGGAAGGTCTTATTTAGGGCCCTCTTTCAAGGCAGATTTCATATGTATAAGATGATCCTATACTGTTACATTTTAGCGTGGCTGAGTATGAGACCTACTGAAACTGGTCCTATTGTGATTAAGTAATGAATATTTTAAGTTTATATTTGATTGGGTTACTTTACAAAATGTTATTGACTCTACTTTGTATATTTAAATCAGAAGCTAATCGTGATGTAATTGGTGTGTGAGATGTGGATGGTGGGTGGTTTGATTAATATTTTAATCAAACCTGTAACATTTGTTCTACGTATGTATTTGTATATAGTTATTTGTTCCAGATGTTATTAGTTAAATTTCTTGATTCATCCATGATAAAAAAAAAAAAAAACTCTAGAAGAAATTTCAGGCTATTGTACATGGGATTTATTACAGATGTTCTAAACATAATTTACTTGTATGATGGTTTATAAATGCTTATCGCTCAATGTTAATGGTTTAAATAATAACATCAAAAGAGCTGGTTTGCTTAAGTTTATCAAACTGCATAAAGCACATACATTTTTTTTGCAAGAAACTCATTCATTTGTTGAAAAAATATTTAGATAAACTATCCTTTAATGGTTATACAGTACTGACTGATTCTTGCTACAAAAATAAAAGAAGAGGCACTCTTATATTGTGGAATAACTGGATCCAGACACATGCTCGACTAGCATATGTCCGAATCACAAAACATCGAACACACATACACGAAAGCGCTTTACATCGACAAGCGCTTCCATGTATGTGTGCCTGTTTCGTAGATCAGACTACAGTGCGGGTAAGGGAAAATTCCCTTTTCCCCACTGAAGTGCAATCTCGGAGTGATAATAAAGTAGGGGGGGTGAAACCCCCCTGCAGAAATGTAGATTTTTTTTTAACTACACATACACAGAAGCGCTTTTCGATGTTAAGCACTTTTGTGTATGTGTGTTTGATGTTTTGTGATTTGGACCTATGCTAGTCGAGCATGTGTCCTACACCTGGAATAACACCCACATAATCCCTAAAATCTTAAACGCATTCTCAGACAAGGATGGAATTTTAAGTTTAGTGGTGCTAGAAATTAATAAAAAATGTTACATGTTGGTTAACTCTTACTGGATACCTTGACTAGGAACTAAATATGTGAATAAATACCTTGATACTACCGCATTATATGCAAAGGGTGAAATTATATTGGCTGGAGATTTCAATAGTTTATTAGCAGACAGGGATACTTCTAGAGCTAGTAAATTTAAATTAATTACAAAATTGAACAAACTAAATAACTGTATTGCCTCAATGAATCTCAGAGACATATATAATTTAAAATCACAAAGTTCACTTAATTACACTCATTACTCATTTAGGTTTGATACCCAAATGAACATTGACAAGGTTTTCATTTTGAATAGCTCTTATTCAAAAATAAATGATGTTTCAATAATGTCATGCCCACTTTCTGACCATAATGCTTTTTTTTTAGTTTGACAGTAATAAATGATGATTTGAAAATTTTACAAAGAATCCCAGCATATATAATTAAAATAAAAGGTTTTAGGGAATGGATTTTAAATGAAATAGATACATTTGTAGAAATTAATAATAATGATAAGGTAACAGACACTATATTATGGGACACGTTATAAGTCTATTTGTATGGTAGAATTAAAATCTGGTATCTTCAAAAAAGAAAAGAATGGGACAGCAAATTATCAGACTTACAAATTAAAAGAGATAAGTTAAAATTAAATCTAAAACGTAATGCTAGAGTAGTACATATGGAATTATCAAACTTAAATAAAAAATACTTAGACATATTACATCACAAAATTGCTATAAACTTAGAGAAACTAAAATTACAGTCTTATTCCGTAAATCCTAGGCATTTACATGAATTGGCTATTAGATCCCATCAACTCAATAAACTAAACCATATCAATGAAATTAAGTATACAGTTAACAACTCTGTAAAAAAACAACTGATTTAAAAGGTATATTAGAAGCATTCAAAATATATTATAAATCAATTAATGTACATCACCTCTAGAGATGGGCAATATAGTTTATAACTTCCTTCGAAAAAATATAAACATTAAGTTATCTAATCAACAAAAGAACCTACTAGATAAACAAATAACATTAACAGAATTGAAAGAACAAGTTACAATTAAAAAAAAAAAACAATAAAAGTCACAGGATTAGATGGGATAATCCCAGAAATGTATAAGATCTTTCCAGATCAAATACTAAAAATTCTGCTAAGTGCATTCTCTATGGTTAAACAAGAATTAAAAAGTCCCCCTTCCTGGAAATTCTCGATCATTTCTCCTATTTTAAACAAGGTAAGAACTCCAAGTCATGTTCAACTTATAGACCAATTTTCCTATTAAATACGGATTACAAAATGTTCATGTCCACTTTGACTAAGATATTAAAAATATACTGCCCAGTTTAACAGGCTATGATCAAAACAGGTTTTATTTTGCATAGGAAAGTTCATGATAATATTATTAAATTATCTCTAATTGATATTGCGGACAAAACCATGAAACAATTAACTGTTATAAGTTTAGATATGGACAAAGCTTTTGACTCCATTTGTTGGTCCTATTTACAAAAAAAATTTAAAGGTTATAATTTCTCCCCAGAATTTACTAAACTAATACTGAAACTATACAAAGAATCTCAAGCATATGTTAAAATCGGTTCATGCTTATCAACACCATTAAAACTTCTAAAAGGCACAAAACAAGGATGTCCAATGTCACCATTATTGTTTGTTCTATCGGTTGAACCCTTCACTACATATATTAGAAAAGATTTAAATATAAAAGGATTTTCTTTTAAATAGTGAATACTGCCCCAAATTCTAACTATTTGCAGACGATATTCTCCTAACAACTGGTGATACAGACTTTTCCATGCAATACATTATAAATGCAGTTAATTACTTTGAAAAAAGCTTGAGTCTAAAATTCAATCAAAACAAAACCAAAACACTATTAATTAATAAGAAAATCAACAGAACCTTGGAAAAATATAAAACATTTAATTGGGAAAATGATACAATAAATTATTTAGGGATTAGTTTAAAATCCACATACTAAGAGACTGTCCAATTAAATGATATTAATCTATTAACTATAATTACTGATCTAACTGAAAAATGCAACACAATGCTTTTCACTACGGAAGACAGACTTACATTGATAAAAATGGTTATTCTGCCAAAAAATTGGATTCTATACACAATCCTTAATTCTATCTGCACCTAAAAAATTCTTTAAACAGATTCCTTATTACTTAAATTTCTTTGGTTTCCACGGAAACCAAGGGTAGCATATAAATGGCATGTTAGAACTTGGAACAGTAACGGGACTGGATTACCCAACACAGGACTATATTTTAAATCTGTTATTATCAATATAATATTACATTGGGTAACTTATATATATATATATATATATATATATATATATATACACATCTAGCTGGAAACAGCTACATGAGATCCATATAACTTTTAATAGAAATATTGAAACATAAATGAATGATTCATTAGGAATTAGTAAAATATACTGAGTACTACATGAGTATTGTCTATACAATAAGAAATATAGCCACTTCTCATATGGTATAAATCACATTTTTTGCACATTTAAAAACATAATTGATAGTAATTATACAATATTTGTTATATTTCCCACAGCTTACAATCCAAACTGTCTGGATTCCTTTAATATTAATAAAATGTTAAATCTTAACAACAATGATTTAAAATTCTGGCAATAATTTATAGATAAAAACAAAATTCAATCAATAAATTTTCTTTTAGCCAGATATAATGTTAGCCAAGATAACTGGTTATGTTTACAATCGCTATGGCAATTTATTGAATGTAAAGTGAGAGTATCAATAAATCTAGAAACAGATTCTATACCAAAAGTTTTACACCTTTTTATGTGTTGCAGTTTGATGAACACTGAACGTAAACTGAGCATCTCACCAATATACAAAATCCTACGTAATTAAATTTTATTCTTTGATTCAGCCTTTTGCGATTACTCTATAAAGGAAAATAAAGAACCTTTGTCAAACGAGAACAAGAAACAGTTATTAAACTCAATAAACACCACTACATTGTCATTCTAGTGGAGATTATTTACTTGGAAATTTAGCCTTAGAAGTTTTTTTACCCCACACAAGATTGCTATTATATCCAAATGTGAAGAAACAAAATGTTGGAGATGTGGTGAAATTCTGGAAGCTAACTGGGTTCATATGTTCATTGAATGTAGAATTCTTACACATTATTGGGATGACTTTAGACATTTTGAAAAAGCTTTGTGGTCTGAGAAGTGTCACATTACTAATTATTTGATTTTATTCAATGTACCTACCCCACGTATAATCCCTAAACATCAGTTACCAATTATTTGGTCAGTTTTGGCTATTCCCAGAAAATGATAACATTGAACTGGAAAAATAAGCCAGATCTTGCATTTGCTGATTTTATAAGACTAGCAAAATGTATATGTAAAACAGAAATGTAAACCATTTGTACTAGAACATCTAATTTAACTCATAAAAAATAGCATGGCAGAAACTGCAAATTTTATTAGATAAATATTAATGGTTCTCATAGATTAAGTCAAAGTTTGTCATGGATGTTTGTATATAGTGTAAATAGTTGTTTATTCAGTGTATACTTTATGTTTTGAATTATACTGATTGTCAATGTCTAACTGAAAAAATCAAATAAAAATTTGTGGGAAAAAAAAGAAAGTTAAGCTCTACACCTAACTTTTCAATGAGTTTAATGTTAAGTTTAAGCAATAATTCAAGCAATTCACACCCTTGAATATCAAACAGGGCCAGGGGATCAAGATGGAAGGGAAAATTTGTATCCAGGCCTGTCAGAAATCGTCAGATTCTTAACCCTTTGGGTACTTGCTTATTTTTAATACATTCAACAAAATAAGCATTTTCAAGCTGCAGCTTTTTAAACTTCAACAATTTATAGCCAAAGTCATTCAGTTTTTCATAAAGAATAGAATGCTGGACCATTGTCTCCACATTAAATTTGAATCTTTGCTGCAACCATTCATTTAAAACAGGAACATTGCCCTGAAAAGGGTGATACCTCACCAGAATATTAGTGTTTGAGGCTGTATGGGTTTCTGCTTGTTGCACAAAGGCCAGAATATCACGCAAAACTGGGCGATACCTCACCATACCATTAGAGTAACTAGCAGACTGTATGCAACCACTTTTATGCCCTATTTTATTATGACTAAGTATTTTATGTGTGGATTTGCTTATTTATACAATGTGGAGCTTTTCTCCTCGGGCTTCCACTGAAAAAAGGTTGTTGCCCAGTCCAACTAACCCGGTCAACAAATGTTGAAATAAAATAAATAAGCGCAGACACATTAGCAGTTTGTAAATTGTTAACTTCAATGGTATTTATGCCATGCAGGACTGGTGAAGAATTACTAGAAAATAAATGAAGGTGGCCCTTGCAAATGAAAGGGTTCAAAAACAATGTTGTTACCTTTGTTGTTCTGAGGAAGAATGTCCACTCTTTGTGAAAGTTGCTGAATAAGCAGTGTTAGATTCCCAATATTCTTACTGATGTCTCCAAAATCCAACTAGAGAAAATTTCAGGTGTAGCAGCATCCCCCTCAGCATCCATAATGTGCAGACAATGAAGGAAAACAAACCAAAGCAGCAGAGACAAAAGGCAAACTTGTGAAACATATACTATGTCAACTGCCAGAAGGAGAAGCCACAAGATTATTGAAGAAACGTTTATGGGACATATTCGGCCGAGAACGAACCAGACAGCCAGCTTCCAACGCTTCAGGGCATATTCAACATGCCTAAACCACTGTATAGCTTAAGGAGAATAGCATAAAGCTAGTGGTTAGGGCAGCAGCAGTTCAGAGCATTTATGCACTCTTCACTGTGGGCTTTGGATTACTGACAGTCAGCTAATGCTTCATCAATTCTGGGCAGATAAATATCCTGTGGGGGGGATCTTTTTTTTGTGCAGAATAGTTTTCTGTCAAATATAGTGACTAGAGGTTAGAACTGGTGTTTTCAGTTCTCAGTAAGAATTTTACTTGAGCCTTTCAGTTTTCTGGTTCATGGTTCCCTGTGAAAAATGTCTTTCAAATATTTACTTTTTAGTGATAAAAAAAAAAAATTCCTGTTTTTGTCAACACTTACGGCTAGGGACTAGAACTAGTGGTTTGGGGGGGGGGGTCGTTATTAAAAATGTTTACTTCAAAACTTATTTTTCCAGTCAGGATATTTCACAGGCTCTGCTAAGCTCCATTATGTGTTTGTCAATCACATTTTTCAATAGACAGATGGTCCAGGGTCCTGTGGGGATTCCCTTATTAATCATCATTTTTTTTAAATAAGGAAAGAGCTTTCTTGCTGCATAAGAGAGAGGATAAAGCTCTGCTAGAGAGCAACAGAAATAATAAGCATCCCACACCCTGGCATAAAACAACTAAAATGAGAGGAATTCCACACCCTGGCATAACATAGCTAAAGTAAGAGGTATGGAGGTAGGGTGTGAGTACTGTAACAGCAGACTATTCAAACTTTTACTGTTTTAGTAAGTTTACTTACACAACTGCTCAAAATGGGACAACTAACAGTCTTTAAAAAGAAAGGAAGAAGGAACATAGTCCAGAAGCCCCTGGACAGCAATTCTAGCAAAGCCTGCTTTGCACCAAGTTTATAATACTTGGCAATGGCTTGTACAGATAATCAAGCTGCTGCTTCCAATATACTTCTAGAGTCCACCCCTTTACAAAAAGCCACAGAAGTAGTCAGACCACTGGCAGATGGGCCCTGACTTTGTCTGGATGCATCTTATTATGGTGAGAATAACAAAAAGCAATAGCATGAGCTAACTATTTAGAAATTCTCTGTTTTGACAGATTATTTCCTGTAAATGTAAGAAAAGGGGCAAACACTTGATTAGCAGTCTTGAATGTATTTGTCTTGTCAATGTAGTATCTGTGTTACCTGTGCACATATAGAGAGTAAAATTCTTTTTCCCTCGTGTTAGGTTCTGAAAGGAAAACAATGAGATGAATGGCATGGCTTAATGCAAACTGTCAAATCAAAATAACTACCAAGTGGGCTAAAAGTTCACCAAGAATTTCAAATCCAGCCCAACAAAAAGGTGAAGCAATAAAGCTCTGAGAGGACAAACTTGGATCAAAAGTTTAATACATAGACACCATTAACACTCAAAAATACATTTTCATTTGAAATATACTTCATCAGATGCAGGCTTGAATTAAACTCCTATATATACTATTTCTCTTACATATCAACCAATGAAAAGTAAACCAATTAATTAATTAATTGTTACAACCTAAGCTGAAAAACATATGTATACCTGGCATTTAGGAACCAAAACTGGTTATAGATTATTCATTTTACTAAATAAAAACATAAAACATGCAACAAATAACAACACATTGATTTAAAAGTAAAATTCTTTCTCCCTCATGTTATGTTGTGAAAAGAAAACAATGAGATGAATTGCATGGCTTATTGTAAACTGTGAAACAACTTTAGGCATATAAAAAGGATTTGTTCTCAAATTACCATATTCTTATGAAAAATGAGATGTTGTGACTCATCATAAGAGCTTGTAACTCGGATTCTTTTCTTGCAGAAGTTAGAACAACAAGTGACACTGTTTTCCATGATAAGAACTTCAAATCAGCCTCATGAGCAGGTTCAAAAGTAAACAGTATACTGAATTAAAATCTCATGAAGGACACAACTTCTAGGGAAATGGATGTACAAAACCTCTTTCAGAAAGTTTCTCACTTCAGACAGGGTAGAAGGGGGATATTTAGGGGCAGACAAGAACAGATGGCCAACAGGTGAATTTTGACAGGATTGTAAGAAAGACCAGAGGATAACAATTCACACAAATACTGAAGAACTAAAGCAGATTAAGCCATAAAGGAATCACCAACTAGAAATCTTTTCAACTTAGCCATACATGATTCTGTAGTAGCAGGTTTCTTTTTATCCTGTAATACCTGCAGGATTTTCTCAGTAAAAAGATGCCTTAGACATACCAAAATTCTATCACCCAGGTAGTCAACTGAAGAAGTTGAAGATTGAGGTGTATCAAACAACCCCTTTTCTGTGTAAGTCCATTCTGTGAGGAAATTTGTGGTAATTGCCCTAGGCCATTTAAAAGAAGGGAGAACCACTGTAGCCTTGGCCAAAAGGGATTCACCACAATTATCCTTGGGGAGTCCTTCTGAATCTTTAGAAGAACCCTGGGTACCACAGAAAAGGATGGAACATTTCCATCCATTTGAATGAAAAGTCATCTGTCTCCAGGCCTATGTGTAACCAATCCTGGAGCAGAACTTCTTTAACTGCCAGTTGTGGCTAAAGGCAAACAGATCTACTTGGAGTGATCACCAAAAAAGGATCAATTCCAGGAAGACCCCAAGTGCAACTTCCATTGGTGAGGGTTTGTCTTCCTTCTTCTGAACTTGTTACTAATAAGGTTTTGCTCTGATGGAATATAGCTAACCTTGGGGAACAGATTTTGTGGAGTTGCTAATTCCCAGGCTACCACAGCTAGTCTGCAAAGGGTATAGGACCTGTTTTGCCTGCTTGTTTATTAACATTACTGTGGTGGTGTCATCTGTAATTACTATAAAAAGGCCTGGAGTTAAAAGATCATTTAGATATTTGACAGCATTTATTACAGCTACTACTTCTTTCATATGTATGGACTTTAATTTGTCTTGCTTGTTCCAAATACTGGATTGCCCCCACCCCCTTGGACACAGCTCCCCAAGTAAAGCCTAATGCATTGGTGGCTACATACTAAGTAGGCACTCAAATGGAAAAAAAAGGAGACCTGGGTTGACAGACAACTGATTCACCCACCAGAATAACTCCTTTTTTTCACAAACCCAACACTGAAATCTGAAATAGGAGGAGGTGCTAGTGCCATTTCCAGAGTTTACCTTCACATCAATGAAATGCATTCATGCGAGTGTCACTTTTGCAAAAGGATATTTTTACAGTTTTGAAATGTTGATTTTCATTTTGCCATAGCTACAATGTCGAACTGCTCTTCCTGTACTATGCCTAGGATGGCAAATGGATTTTTATGCTCAACTCCTGGAAATGTCAAATGTCGAAAACCAATTTTACCATGTTCGACATTTGAGATGAAATGCGTTTTACATTTCATCATTTCAGTTCGGTGTAATGATCACTCGCACAGCTGCATTTCAGTGATTTGAAGGTAAACCCGTTTCCAAAATGATGTGATGAATCATTGAACATTCCTCATGTGATGTCTGGCCAAAGGAATCTTGAGAATAGTACAGGCCATGAAACCTAAAATTCTGAGACATCCCCTGACAGATGCCAGTGTCTGGTTAGAAGCATCAGGAACTGCTCCTTGTAACATTCTACTTTCTTCACAGGAAGAAAAGCCATCATTAGGGATGTGTATAGTAGACATCTAAGAAACACTATCTTGTGAAAGGGAATAAGAAGACTTCACTATGTTCACCTGAAAATCCAGGCAGAGAAAAAAAAATTTTTTTTTTTTAACCTAAGCCAAAAACTTTTTACAACTTGTGAAAGAGTCTGCAAAAATAAGGCAGCTGACTAAATATGGGAAAATATGAATGCACTGCAACCTGCAATGGGTTATTACAGGAGACAGGCTCTTAGTAAACACACATGGAGTTGCTGATAAAAGGCAAATAAGAAAACTGGAAATGTAAACTTATTCACAGAAAAATGTAAAAAGTATCTAAAAGCATTTAAACTCTGAGAATTGGAATGTGATAAGCATATTTTAAATACATAGTTACTAGACCATTGAGAGGTGGAATGACATGTAATAGCCTGCAGAGATGGCATTTTGAGCTCTGGGATTTTGATTTGCAGGTTTCCAAAAGAAAGTCCTAGAACAGTTCTCCAGATCCCTTATTTCTTTAGCAGCAGAAATATTCTTGAATCAACTCTATCTGTCTTTGATCTGGGAAAAAGATAGCGGTTGTTTTCATTGGATGGATGAAGTGGAATCCCTTGACAGGGAACAAAGAATCCCACTGCAAGTTATTCCCTTTTGAATAATTTTCAGAATCTGAGGGTCTGAAGTTATCTGCTGCCTAAGCAGCTTGTGAAGACGTAGACTTTGGGAAATTATTACAGGACTTCTAAGGTAAAGAAAGGCTAAGGCAATACATGAAGAGGCACACAGCCATTCTGTTTTCTTAGATTGTCCTTTGTTTTGAGAGGACCCTCCTTTTTTCTTTGAACCTCCAGTGCCATTGCTTTTTGAAATTTAGTTTGCCTGTGCCTGGCTGGGAATGCTTATTCTGTTGCCTGAAGATAATTATGAACTAGAAGAATACTTTATTTTATATTTTGGCAAGGAGGGTTGAAAAACCTGAGTACCCCCCTGAATTAAGTTTCCTCTTTCAATAAACTATTTAAGGACCTAAAAGGAAGGTGCAAACACCTCTTTATCAAGGGGAGCATTCAAGAGCTTTGAAATCCTCTAGTAAATTCTGAGACTGTAGCCAGGCAAATGTTCTCATCACTCATCCAGTGGAATCTGTTTCAGAAACAGCATCAGTAGTGTCATGAGCACATTTTAGAGAATGACTGGTTACCACAGACACAGAGGATACTAATGAATTCAGAGGTGCCTTAGTCCATGAATAAAGGAGGTCAGCAATTAGCTTTCTCATATTGTCAAAAGAAGCCAGCAGAATCTTGGATATGTGAGCCAGACATTTCACTACTCTGAATGCTAAAGTGCAAGAAATTTAAACTTTCTTCCCAAACTCCTCTTTGAGCTTTTCCCAGCTTGTCAGAAGGAATAGGGCTAGCTGCCTTAAGAAGTGTAGATAACACTGATATTGCTAAAAAATAACTGGAGAATCTGACCGGAGATTAGAAAAAAATAATGTGTGGGACTGGAGGACCTTATAAAACTTATCAGACTTTCTTGGAACAGGAGACCGACTGTCAGGCAAATTTCTCGAGCCACGTAAAGCATCCTCTAAGGCTGGCAGCAAAGGAGGGGCAGCTATGAGTTGAGAAAAATCCACCTGTAATAAATCATAGTATCTTTGCTGGGATTATTGTATTTCTTTTTGTTGCCAGTGAAACAAATCCTTCAGTCTGGCAATAATATAAGAAAAGACAACTTTACAGGATCTGAAAAATAACTTTCCGCAGAGTCAGACTCCCCATTCTGTGGAGTGGGAACTTGAGAAACACAGTCCAAGTCTAAATCCTGTATCTCAGTCTGTGAACTAGAATCAGAGAGAGAAAGGAAAATATTTTCCTTTTTAAATGAAATGAAGATTCACCATGTAAAGACTGAAAAGGTTTGTAGTAAACCATTAGCAAAGCCCAACAAATCCTTTCATCTCCACTTATTAGTAGACCCCACAGAAAAAGATCAGCCAGATGGATAGTCCCTTCTCCAGGCATTAAGCTCCATATTTCAGCTTAGCAACGCACCACCACCTGGTTCTTTTCTCCAATGCTGACAAGAGTGATTCTCCTTTATCTAGCAAGGGCAACCTGACCAGGCACAGATGATGTGCTTGCTTCCCTCTGCTCTTAATGTCTTCTCAAGAAACAGCACCATAGGGGCCAAGAGATGTGATGAGCAGCCCGAGGAACAAAGTACAGTTGTGTACACTTACCATAAATGTAGATGTTCGAGTGTATTCACTGTTGCAGTCATTACATGTGAGTAATCTGCTGGCAGGTTGCCCTCAGTCGGCCTGAATAACAAAGTCTTGGGTCCTGCGTCGGTTGCTGTCTCCCCTTCCATGATGTCAGGTCGTCAGGGGTATAAAACATGCAGCCGACACTATTTTATTCAGTTTTTCTTGCCCCAGATGTCAGGTGCCCCCCAAATGGGGAGCAAAAATATATATATAACTAAACTGTAAATATATAAATGCACTTTTAGCAACATAAACTTTATCTTCAACTAAAAAGCAAATATACCACAAAGGCTTTTGAGTATAGTGAAGGAAAGAAAAGGTATAGAATGGGGGGTGGCGGGTGGGTAACCCGGACTGCAACAGTGAATACACTCGAACATCTACATTTATGGTAAGTGTACACAACTGTACTATGTTCTTCGTGTTTCACTGTTGCAGTCATTACATTTGGGTAGAATCCCAAAGCTATGGATGGGAGGATGGAACTAAACAGCATTAGGAGCAGCTATAACGCCCTGCAGGACTGCAGTGGCAAAGCCTGCCCTGGATTTAGAGAAGAGAGGTAAATGATAATGCTGTGTGAAGGTATGAACAGTGCTCCAAGTAGCAGCTTCTAGAATGTCTTTGGTTGGGACCCCTCTGAGGAAAGCTGCTAAAGTAGAGGCAGCCCTGGTGGAATGTGATCTGATCCCCTTGGGCACAGGCTTACCATGGTGCAAATAGCATAAACGAATGCAGTGGCTTATCCATTTAGAAAGAGTCTGCTTTGATATTGCCTCCCCCTCTGATCCTGCAGCAAATGCTACCAGTAGTTGCTCAGACTTTCTTAGAGATTTGGTTCTGTTTAAGTAGAATCTTAGTTGTCTGTGTACTTCCAATGAATGCAGAATCCACTCCCCCTTGTTCTGTGGATTTGGGTAAAATGTTGGCAGGTGAATGGTCTGGTTAACAGCCACACTGGATACCACCCTTAGGCATAAAAGAAGGATTAGTTCTGAGGGCCACCCTGTCTGGGTAAAATATAATGAAAGGTTCCACTGCTATGAGAGCCTGTAGTTCTGAAACCCTTCTTGCTGAAGTGACTGCCAAAAGAAAAGCTGTTTTCCAAGATAGAAATTTTATATCCGCAGGCAGGGTGAGTTTTTCCAGCACAAAATTGAGGTCCCATGCAGGAGTTGGTGCTCTCCTGGGACGCCTTAAATTTTTGGCCCCTATAAGATACTGTTTAAGCAGTGGATGAGAAAAGAGGGCAGGCTTTGTGTTGTAATGAGCTGAAATGGCAAAGGCATGGATTTTTATTGAAGAAAAAGATAGGCCCTTGTCAAGCATCTCAATTAAGTGTTGTAAAATCTGAGGAATATTGGGCTTTGCTGTGTCTATTCCTTGTGCTTGGTTCCAAGCACAGAATCTCTCCCATTTATCCCCATAAGATTTTCTAGTACTAGGCCTTCTGGCTTCCAAAATGACATCCATCACAGATTTACTGAGAGGTGTGGTTTGAATAATTAGTTGATTAGCCATGCTGCAAGATTCAGAGTTTGGAGCCGAGTGTGCAGAATTTGATATTTCTGCTGAGACAGCAGATGAGGTATTTGAGGCAAGTACCATGGAGGAAGGTGTGACATATTCCTTAGAAGTGGGTACCAGTGCTGGCGAGGCCAGTCTGGAGCAATTAGGATAATTTTTGGTTTTTCCTGTCTGACTTTTAGTAAGACCTTGGAGAGTAGAGGCAGAGGGGGGAAAGGCATAGACTGATAGGTTTTTCCAGCTGGAGGATAGAGCATCCACTTTCCATGCTTTTTTGTGATGAGTTCTTGTGCAGAATTTGTCCAACTGATAATTTTGGGGAGAGGCAAATATATCTATGTTTGGGCTCTCCCATTCTGTGTTAACATGCTGAAGATTTGTGGATCCAGTTTCCATTCATGAGGGTCCATACGATTTCTGCTTAGGTCGTCTGCCAGAGTATTTTGCTTTCCTGGCAGGAATTGAGCTTGAAGATGTATTTGGTAAGTCAAGGCTGTGTTCCACAAAACCATGGCTAATCTGCAAAGGGGGTAGGAATGTGTACCCCCCTTGACTGTTTATGTACCACATAACTGTGGTGTTGTCCATCTTTATCAATAGTTGTCCTGGATGAAGTAAGTCCTTGAAGGCTGTCAGAGCATTCTGAACAGCTAGCATTTCTTTCTGGTTGATATGCAGATGCATTTGGTTTGGGCTCCATTTGCCCTGAATGCATCTCCCTGCCAGGTGGGCCCCCCAAGCATAGTCTGATGCATCTATAGTTAGGGTTTGGGCGGCAGGGGGTAGAGTGAGTGACAGTCCCTTGTTCTGGTGACATGTCTCTGCCCACCAAAGAAACTCCTGTTGTAGGCAGGGAATGAGAGGAATCATTGTTTCCAGGCTGTGACAATGTTGACTCCATAAACTTTTTAGGTACCATTTAAATTTCCTCATATGCAGTCTCGCATATGGAATTAGTAGAGTGCAGGATGCCATGAACCCCAAAGCCTGCAGAATTTGTCTTGCAGATAACTGGCTTTTTGTTGCTATTTGTTTAAAGTATGCTGTCAGTTGCCTTTGTTTGTCTGGCGTGAGGTAAGCCATCTGGGCAGTTGTATTCAAGTTTGCACCCAGGAATGTAATTATTTGAGATTTCTTTTCGTTTATGGTGTACCCTAGGCATGCTAGAAGCCTTTTTACAAACGCCAGATGTTGAAGTAGAGTGTCCTTATCCTCTGCTTGAATGAGACAATTGTCCAGATAAGGATAAATTTGAATGTTTCTTTGTCTGCAGAATGCAATTACTGGTGCCAAGCACTTTGTAAAGACCCTGGGCACAGTAGATAAGCCAAAGGGCAGTGCAGAGAATTGGTAATGCAAAAAACCTGCTTTGAAGCGGAGGTATCTTCTGCATGATTCCCTTATTGGGATATGCAGGTATGCCTCTTTTAAGTATAGAGTTACTAACCAAGCATTCTTGCCTAGCATAGGCAGTAGCTGCTTTAAAGTCAGCATTTTGAATTTTGGAATGTCCAGGAATGTGCTCAGAATTGATAAGTCCAGTATTGGATGCCATGAATTGTCTTTTCTGGGTACCAGGAAAAGTTTTGAATAAAAACCTTGTCCTTTTTCCTTTTCTGGTACCGTTTGAATAGCTCCCCATATCCATGAGGGAAATGACATGTTTCTGGGCCTCTGCCCACTGGTTTTGTGGCAGATCCAGCCATCCGTTTGGAATTGGCAAAGTATGGAAATGAAATCTGTACCCCTGGGATACTCTGTTTAATACCCACTTGTCCTAGGTAATTAACTGCCAGTTTTGAGCATGTAGTGCTAGTTTTCCCCTAAGGGGGCTGCCAAAAGATAAGTGTTTGGAGATGGTAGAGGAAAGTCATTGAGACTACTTACTGTAGGGTTGTGCTTTGTTTCCTTCAGATTTGGAGGTGGAAGCACCCCAATGCTTTGATCTGTAAGAACCCTGTGATTGATATCTGGAGCTTTTTGAACGCCTCAGTTTGCCCTGAGTGGCTCTGTTGGACACAGGAAAGGACCAATTTTTAGTAGGTGAATGCCTATTGAACCTGGGTGGCTGCACCTGCAAGAAATCTTTTACAGTTTGCATAGATTTAGCTTTGTCTTCCATTTTCTTTAAAATCTTTTCTGCCTTATTACCAAACAGAGTATCATGCTGCAAAGGAGCATCCAACAATTTAGCTTTAACATGATCAGGCAGATTTTGCTCCTTGAGCCAGGCATGCCTTCTAATCACAGATCCAGTAACAGCGGCCCTACAAGAGGCCTCCAAGGAATCAATACCACATTGCAAAGTATGCTTTCCAACCTGTTCTGCTGAATGCAATAAATCCTGTAACTCTTTATTTTCCACATAATCAGAACTCAACATAATTTTTTGTTTCAGTAAGCCCCTAACATGCTGTTGATATTTAAGCATATGAAACTGGCAGTTTAAAGCCCTGATTGCCAAGGTTGCAGACGTATAAACATTCTTACCCCATCTATCCAGCGCCCTGGAATCTCTATCAGAAGGGGTAGGAATTTTGGCTGTAGAAGCCTTAACACCGTTGGGACCCTGAGAAACAGTCTCAGGATCAGCAGCAGGATTTTTGAAAAGACATTTGTGGGAGTCAGGATACGTGTAATATCTGTCTGGCTTACTAGGAGCCGGAGGCAGGGAATCAGGAGCCATGCTTGATTCCGAGAACACATCATCAACAATGTCTAATACAGGAGGTATAGCCAAAGGCCTATGCTGTGGAAGAAAAAGGAAATCCCTAAGCCTCTTTTTTGATTCAGAGAAGTCCTGACTCTCCCAGTGAAAATGTCCCCTTAAAGTATGCAAGGTCTCTCCAAAAGAGTAATCCTCAGGAGGAGATGCAGATGGGATGGATTCCACTACATCAGAATCCTCATAGGGTAGAATAGAAAATTCCTGATCAGAAGAGGAAATGGAAACCTGATCTGAAGATTCATAATCAGTGCCTTGCCTAGGCTTCTTAGCAGGGGTGAGGGTGGGGGGTGGGGGGGGCCCTGATCAAGGTAATTAAATCCTCAGACATTTTGATCATCTGTTTTTTAGGCATAGGGACCTGAGCACATGGCTCATGCGTCATTTTTTTAGACATAGAAGTTGTTTTTTACCTTGTTTTTGTTGCTGGCATCGGTTTAATATAAAAATGTTGAGGCCTGAAAACACCCTCAAAAGCTCAGCGGCTCTGGACCCATCCAAAAAAAGAGACATCCGCGGGTTCAATACTCTGTGAATCTTGCGGCATACCGGACTCCGAATGGGTCTCGGTAGAGGCCTGCGACTCAAAAGTAGCGGGTATCAGGGGCTACAAAAGCACCTCACTGAGTACCGGCAAACCGGTGACTGGCTTAGGATAGTTCAATCTTGAACCAAAATACTTAGAAGCAAAAATATACCGAAGCTTAATAGTGTGTTGGTTAAATCTAGCACAAAACCAACAGCAAGGCATGTTGCGATCAGGGCCTAGGCAAGGAATACAGTACAAATGAAAATCCTTATGAGTTATTTGCTTCCCACAAGTAATGCAATTATTAACTTTTACTGACATCGGTAAGGAGCAGGAAAAAGTTTCACCAATGGGGTACTTAGCTTTAGTTTGAAGACTTCGGTTCTGAAACTTGAATACGAAAATTTCAGGAGTCGGACGAACTGCTTCTGCTTCGGGCACTGCACAGCAAGAAAGACTGAATAAAATGGTGTCGGCTGCGTGTTTTATACTCCTGATGACCTGACTTCATGGAAGAGGAGACAGCACCCGATGCAGGACCCAAGACTTTGTTATTCAGGCCGAATGAGGGCAACCTGCCAGCAGATTCCCCAAATGTAATGACTGCAACAGTGAAACACGAAGAACATCAGATGGCCACAGCTCAGTCACCCATCATTGGCTAAGGTGAAGGGGAAAGCAGAAGCCTCTTGGATAAATTTTTTCTTCTTACAGCTCTGTGAGTGAAAAACAGAGTTATTGGGATAAATGTTCTTACTACCAAAGGTGCCTAATAAGCAGGTAGCTGAGCTTCAAAAAGTCGGTCTTACCTTGAGACATAAAAGTTAACTTCTAAGGTAAAATTCTTTAGTGACAACCTGCAAACACAATAGTCCCAGTCCCAACAACACTTTGTGACAGAAAAGTAACAGTTTTCCTCTCAAACAAAATGATAAATTATAAGGGAATCCCCACAGGGACCCAGGACTGTCTGTCTATCAAAAAAGATGACTGACATATGAGTAGCAGGGCTTAAGAGAGTTGGTGAAATTATCTGACTGAAAAAAAATATGTTTTGAGGTAAAACTTTTTAATAACAACCACCAATACTAGACCCCATACAAGTTTTGACAAAAAGTAAAACTGGCAGAATACACACCATATAGCTTACGCTACTGCAGCAATTATCTGATGATGAACATCTAGCAGTATGAAGGATAAGTTGTTTTACTTAAGAGTGTACCCTAAATAGACTAATTTTCTCTAGCCAAATTTAGCTATATGTCCACATCACTTTAAAATGATCACCACCAAAATCATATCACATGCAGTTATTACTTATGCAGCATTCCCTTTAAAGTAAAGCAACTACCCAGTGAATTACACAAAAGTAAAAGTAAGCAGTTTGTGATAACTGTCACAGTCATACTAGACAATGGTTCAAGATACTACAGGGAAATATTTACTTATTTTATTTTATTACTATTTGGTAAAGTACAGTTGTGTACACTTACCATAAATGTAGATGTTCGAGTGTATTCACTGCTGCAGTCATTCCATTTGGGTAATCTGCTGGCAGGTTGCCCTCAGTCGGCCTGATTAACAAAGTCTTGGGTCTTGTGTCGGTTGCTGTCCCTTCTTCCCTGCCGTCAGGTCGTCAGGGGTATAAAACATGCAACCGATGCCATTACATCAGTTTTTCTTGCCCCAGATGTCAGGTGTCCCTCAAATGGGGAGCAAAATGTATGTATATATATATATATAACACAAAAATATACCTCCAAACAAAAGCAAATACACCAAAAAGGCTTTTAAGTGTAGCAAAAGAAAGTAGAGGCATAGTAAGAGAAAAAACAGGGGGCTGGAGGGAGGGTAACCAGGACTGCAACAGTGAATACACTTGAACATCTACATTTATGGTAAGTGTACACAACTGTACTATGTTCTTCATGTTTCACTGTTGCAATCATTACATTTGGGTAGATTCCCAAAGCTATGGTTGGGAGGATGGATTTATACAGCATTAGGACCGGCTATAAGGCCCTGCAAAACAGCAGTGCCAAAGCCAGCTCTGGATTTAGAGTAAAGTGGTAAATGATAATGCTTGGTGAAAGTATGAACTAAACTCCAGGTAGCAACTTCTATCTAGAATATCCCTGGTAGGAACACCTCTGATAAAGGCTGTAGAAGTAGATGCAGCCCTGCTGGAATGGGATCTGATCCCATGGGGGATAGGTTTTCCATGGTGCTTATAGCAGACATGAATACAATGGCTTATCCATTTGGAAATGGTTTGCTTTGAAATAGCCTTTCCCTCTGCCCCTACAGTAAATGCTACCAGCAGTTGTTCAGATTTTCTTTGAGATTTAGTTCTGTCCAAGTAAAATCTAAGTTGTCCGTTTACATCCAATGAATGCAGAATCTGCTCCCCCTTGTTCTGTGGATTGGGAAAGAAAGTTGGCAAATGAATGGACTGATTAAGAGCCACACTGGATACTACCTTGGGCATGGAGGATGGGTTGGTCCTGAGTGACACCCTGTCTGCATGAAAGATGATGAAAGGCTCCACTGCCATAAGGGCCTGTAATTCAGAAATCCTTCTAGCCGAAGTGATTGCTAAAAGAAAGGCTGTTTTCCAGGAAAGAAATTTTAAGTCTGCAGTAGCAGCTGGTTTGAAAGGAGGTTTTCCAATACAAAGTTAAGGTCCAAGGCAGCGGTTGGAGCTCTCCCGGGTGGCCTAAAGTTTTTGGCCCCTCCGAGATACTGCTTTAGCAGAGGAGGAGAGAAGGGGAGAGGTTCTGTGTTGTAATGCGCTGAAATAGCTGAGGCATGGATTTTTATGGAAGAAAAAGACAGGCTCTTGTAAAGCATCTCAGTTAAGTATTGCAAAATCTGAGGTAAATTGGGCACTGCTAGGCTTATCCCTTGAGACTGATTCCAGGCACATAACCTTTTCCATTTGTCAGCATAAGATTTTCTAGTACTAGACCTTCTCGCCTCCAAAATGACATCCATCACAGGTTTGCTAAGGGGGAATTTAAGTGATTAGCCAAGCTGCAAGATTCAATGTTTGGAGCTGAGGGTGCAGAATTTGGTTGTTCTGCTGAGACAGTAAGGAAGGTGTCTGCGGCAGATGCCATGGAGAAATTTGTGACAGACTGCGTAGGAGTGGGTACCAGTGTTGGCGAGGCCAGTCTGGAGCAATCAAAATCATTTTTGGTTTGTCCTGCTTGACTTTTAGTAGAACTTTGGAGAGCAGAGGCAGAGGGGAAAAGGCATAGAGTGATAGGTTTTCCCAGCTGAAGGACAGAGCATCCACTTTCCAGGCTTTTTTGTGAGGAGTTCTTGTGCAAAATTTGTCCAACTGGTAGTTCTGGGAAGAGGCAAGAAGATCTGTGTCTGGGCTCCCCCATTTGCGTGTCAAAATGTTAAAAATCCATGGTTCCAGTTTCCATTCGTGTGGGTCCATGAGATTTCTGCTTAGCTCGTCTGCCAAAATATTCAGCTTTCCTGGCAGGAATTGAGCTTGTAGTTGTACTTGATAGCTCAAGGTCGTGTTCCACAATGCCATGGCTCGTCTGCAGAGGGGGTAGGAATGTGTACCCCCCAGCTTAAGTACCAAATAACTGTGGTGTTGTCCGTCTTTACCATTAGTTGTCCTGGATGAAGGTAGTCCTTGAAGGCTGTCAGTGCATGCTGTACAGCTAGCATTTCATTTTGATTGATATGAAGGTGCATTTGATTTGGGCTCCTTTTGCCCTGAATGCACTTCCCTGCCAGATGAGCCCCCCCATGCATAGTCTGATGCGTTTGTAGTTAGGGTTTGGGCGGCAGGGGGTGGTGTGAATGGCAGTCCCTTGTTTTGGTGACAGGCCTCTGCCCACCATAGGAACTATAGTTGCAGGCAAGGAATGATAGGAATCATTGTTTCCAGGCTGTGACAATGCTGACTCCATAAACCTTTTAAGTACCACTGAAGTTTCCTCATATGCAGTCAAGCATATGGAATTAGAAGAATGCAGGAGGCCATGAACCCCAAGGCTTGCAGTATTTGTCTTGCAGATAGCAGGGTTTTTGTGTCCACTTGTATGAAGTAAGTCACCAAATGAAGTTGCTTTTCTGGCGTAAGGAAAGACATATGGGCAATTGTATTCAAGCTTGCACCCAGTAATGTAATTTTTTTAAGAGGGCACCAGTTGTGATTTATTTTCGTTTATGGTGTACTCTAGACATGTAAGAACCCTTTTTACAAACGCCAGATGTTTTAGAAGAATGGCCTTGTTTTCTGCCTGAATCGTCCAGGTATAGATATATTTGAATATTTTTTTGCCTGCAAAATGCAATTACTGGAGCCAGGCACTTTGTAAATACCCTGGGCATAGTAGATAAGCCGAAGGGCAGTGTAAAGAACTGATAATGCAAGTAGCCTGCTTTGAAGCAGAGGTATCTTCTGCAAGATTCCCTGATTGGGATATGCAGGTAAGCCTCTTTTAAATCTAGAGTTGCCAACCAGGCATCTTTACCTAGGCATAGGAAATAACTGGTGAAGAATCAGCATCTTGAATTTTGGAATGTCCAGAAATGTGTTCAGAGTAGACAGGTCCAGAATTGGACGCCATGATTTGTCTTTTCTGGGTACCAGGAAAAGTCTGGAATAGAAACTTTGTCCCTTTTCCTCTTCTGGTACTAGTTGAATTGCCCTCATGTTTAGGAAGGAAAGTACTTGTTTCTGAGCCTTTGCCCACTGATTTGGGGGCAGGTCTGGCCATCCGTTTGAAGTTGGCAACGTGTGGAAATGAAATCTGTATCCCTGGGACACTATATTTAAAACCCATTTGTCCTGGGTTATCAGTTGCCAGTTTTTTGCATGAAGAGCCAGTTTCCCCCCCAAAGGGGTGGCTAAGAGGTAAGTGCTTGGCAATTTTAAAGGGAAGTCATTGAGACTGTTTACCATAGGGAGTTGTCATGTTATTTCCAGATTTGGAAGATGAGGCACCCCCATTGCTTAGTTCTTAAAGTCCCTTGGGATTGAAACCTGGTGTTTTTGGACTGTCTGGGTTTGGCTTGAGTGGCTCTCGAAGGAAATGGATAGAACCAGTTCTTAGTAGGCCAGTGCTTACTAAATCTTGGAGGGTGTACTTGCAAGAAATTTTTCATAGTTTCATAGATTTAGCTTTATCTTCCATCTTTTTTAGAACTTCTTCAGCCTTATTGCCAAACAGATGGTCCTGCTGCAAAGGAGCATCCAACAATTTTGCTTTAACATAATCAGGCAGAGATTGCTCCTTAAGCCAAGCATGCCTTTTAAGTACAGACCCAGTAACAACAGCCCTGCAAGAGGCCTCCAAAGAATCAAAACCACATTGCAAAGTATGTTTTCCAACTTGTTCAGATGAATGCAATAAATCCTGTAAATCCTTATTTGCCACACAGTCAGAAATCAACATCATTTTCTGTTTAAGCAATCCCATGATATGCTGTTGATATTTTAGCATATGGAATTGACAGTTTAAAGCCCTGACTGCCAAGGTTGCAGAAGTATAAATCTTTTTACCCCATCTATCCAGCGCCCTGGGGTCTCTATCAGAAGGAGTAGGATTTTTAGCAGTAGAAGCCTTAATGCCCTTGGGCCACTGAGAAATTGTTTCAGGGTCTGCAACAGGATTTTTGAAAAGGAATTGGTGGGAGTCAGGAACTCTGTAGTATCTGTCTGGCTTACAAGGGGCCGCAGGCAGGGAATCAAGGGCCATACTGGATTCTGAAAACCCATTGTCAACAATGTCTACTACAGGAGGTATAGCCAAAGGCCTATGCTGAGGAAGAAGAAGGAAATACCTAAGCCTCTTTTTGGATTGAGAAAAATCCTGACTTTCCCAGTGGAAATGCTCCCTTAAGGTATGCAAAGTTTCGCAAAAAGAAAAATCCTCAGGGGGAGAAGCAGAAGGAATGGAATCCTCTGCATCAGAGTCCTCATAAGTAGGTATGGACAAATCCTGTTCATTAGAAGAGTCAGAAGAAACAAATGTCCTGTTCAGAAGATTCATAGCCAAGTTCAGCCCTAGGCCTCTTAGAAGGGGGGGGGGGGTGACTATCCATGATTAAAGTAATTAAATGTTCAGCCATTTTGATCATTTGTTTTTTAGGCATAGGGGCCTGAACATGTGGCCTGGGCACTGGTTTTTTAGACATAGATCGAAATTTTGACCTTAATATTGAAGGTGATATCGGTTTAATATACAAATCTGTAGGCCTGAATACACCTTTAGAAGCCGGTGCCTGCACAGCGGCTCTGGACCCAACCAAGGTAGAGACATCTGTGGGTTCCATAGGTGAAGCATCTCGTGGCATACCGGACTCCGAATGGGTCTCAGTAGAGGCCTGCGAATCAGAAGTAGAAGATATCAGGGGCTGCGAAAGCACTTCACTGAGTACCAGCGAATTGGCGACTGGCTTAGGAGAAGCGTTGACGGCAGTTTTGGACCTCAACAACTTCTCTCTGTCTTTTTCTTTGCGTTTTTTCGGTATTCCGGTAGTCGGATGGCTAACTGACGTCATTTCTGGATAATTAAACCAAGGACCGAAATATTTAGAAGCAAAAATGTACCGATGACGGATAGTGCGCTGATTAAATAAAGCACAAAACCGACAGCAAGGTATGTCGTGGTCAGCGCCTAAGCAAGGAATACAGTACAAATGAAAATCCTTATGAGGTATTTGCTTCCCACAAGTAATACAATTATTAACTTTTACTGACATCGGAAAGGAGCAAGAAAAAGTTTCCCCAACGGGGTACTTAGCTTTTAGTTGAAGACTTTGGTTCTGAAACATGAATACGAAAATTTAAGGACTCGGCCAACCGGCACTTGCGAACTACTTCTGCTTCGGGCACCGCGCAGCAAGAAAGACTGATGTAATGGCGTCGGCTACATGTTTTACACCCCTGCCGACCTGACGTCATGGAAAAAGGGACAGCAACTGACGCAGGACCCAAGACTTTGTTAATCAGGCCGGCTGAGGGCAACCTGCCAGCAGATTACCAAAATGTAATGACTGCAAAAGTGAAACACGAAGAACATCCAGTCAGGTGTACTGGCCTAAAGACCCTTTTCAGCCACAACCCAAACATATACATATAAGGGATTACTTTCCAGAATTCATGTATTTGAAATACCTATAGCAATTATACAGTGTAAGGCAGTGAGCAAATTACAAACAACAAAATGGAAGGATTCACACCTATCAAAAAGACTTAGAACAATGCTTAGATGCTCTTAAGGTTCAAACCAGACAATCCATCAACTCAACATATAAAAATAAATACAGCAGCCAATATCATGGATATTTACCATGGAATCATAATGCACTCAGGAGTGTAACATACATAATGAAATACACAGAACCTAAACTGTGGTCCAAAGCTCATATAGTTAAGACAGTTAGGAAAAGAAGGATTAGTAAAATGGAAAGAAGCCATTAAGTTCCTTACTGTTTCGTAAAAAGTGATGCTCTAACCAAAACACACATGCGCACACACACACTCACAAAATAAATCCATAAGATATGATAAATTTCTTAAAATCAGATCCATGCTTGAAGTATCTTTTCAGTAAGATAAATAAAAGAAAAAAAAGTGAAGCTGATATAATAAAAGCAGGGTCATTGTTGAAAAAAAAAATCATATTTGTGTGTGTGTGTGTGTATATATATATATATATATATATATATATATATATATATATATATATATATGTGGATCTACTTCAGTAAATCGAACATATTACATGTTCGAACCACATATGGCCAAGACCATATGTTCAAACATGTAATACTTCGAACACTGAAGAAAAAAAAAGGAAAAACAACAAAAAAAATTAAACATCTGTAGCAGGAAGGCTACGCCCTGCACCCCCCACACCCCCCCTTACTTAAATATACCAACTCTGAGATCACACTACATTGCGGAAAAGGGAAATCTTCCTGCTTCGCACTGTACAGAGATTTCCATTCAGTCTGATCGAACATTTACAAGTTCGAACATATGGTCTTGGCCATATGTGGTTCAAACTTGTAATATGTTCGATCTATTGAAGTAGACCCATATATATATATATATATATATATATATATATATATATATATATATATATATATATATATAAATATATGGGTCTACTTCAGAACAACAAATCCTCACAACACCGAAGACCAAAACACACAGACCAAAACAACAAAATCCCACAACACTGATAACCAAGCAAGTATGACACACACAAAAAACATACACAAATACATACACAACTGCCCCAAACTACCAACCACACCACCCTATACTACAAATAGGCAAGGGGGCAAGCCCCCCTGCACCCCCCACACCCCCCTACTTTAATATTCTAACTCCGAGATCGCACAGACACACAAGGCAAACTCACACCCACACACTACAATCCCTCACACACAAACCACAGTAACAACACACTTAAACACAGCATTACCCCTCACAAATACACCCCTCACAAATACACTTACACATGCATACTCACCCACAGCGGAACACCAAAAGTGCTAAATCAAAATCCTGTAACATTTTTGGCACTGTAGTGCGATCCCGGAGTTGGCATATTTAAGTGCGGGGGGGGGGGGGGGTGTTTAGTGTGTTGTTTTTTTTTTTTTTTTTGGGAACAGCAAATTTTTTCCCTGGGAAAAAAATTCGCTGTTCTGGCTGTTCGCTGTCTAGTTTTTTTGTGGTTGATAAAACAGCGTTCGATCTTTTGATCGTTCGCTATTCTAACATAGACCCTATAAATATAGGGTCTATATCATGAGATCGACATGTGAAAATGTCAAATCTTACATGTGCGACATGAAAATGTCTAACTCCAAGTTTCCTAAACGGCCAAATCACCGATTTCAATGGAAAGAAATCGGTTGGCCAAACACCAACGCCACACAAAAACAAACATATTTAAGTGGGCTGTACCCTCCACACACCCCCTAAATAAATATTTTAACTCCGAGACCGCACAAAAGTCAGGGAAATGGCAGGTGTAACAGAACAGCCAACCGCTTTCTTCCCGTTGGAAAGGAATCGGTGATTTGGCCATTCAAGAAACTTGGAGTTCGACATTTTCGTGTCGAACAAGTGAGATTCAATATTTTTGAATGCCGATCTCATTATATAGACCCGTTTTTATATATATATCAGGTCTATGTTAAATGAACATCCAAAATGTTAAACATTACCCTGCACCCCCCCCCCCACACACACTTAAATATACCAACTCATTCATAAGACAGAAGAGGTCACTTAAGGTTAATCACTTGTTAACAGAGGGGGTGGAGCTAGGAACTAAAATTTCTATTTAAGGAGTAAACTAAAACATTTCAGAGCTTTACCAGAAAGGCTCATCCAGACTCTACTACACTTTGCTGTGAAGGAAAGATTAGTTTGCTTTTATTTTTTGTATTACTGTATTGCCTTTCTATATTTTGAATACTGTAGTTTTTTTCTTTACCTTGTGTTTTGCTTGCATTCTGTTTTAACAGCATATTAAAACTTCAAAAGAGACCACAGCTCTCTCTGTTCTGAGTCAGGCAGAATTTTTTCCCGCCCTCCCACACATTTAAGTTGTCTTGTTAAATACCACTGTCTTTCTAGTTGCCTGCCTCTTATGTTAATCTGACCATATATCTCATTTCTCTCTACTTTCACTGGCTTATGTGAGTAATCACAAAATCATCATTTTGAAATCCCACCCCTTCAATTATTTAAATTTATTGGCCATCCTACAGTATTTCATAGTACCAAAATACGAAAGTGACCACCCCTTTCAATCCATCTTGCTATTTTAAAAATAGTAACTCTCCACTAAACCTTAACTTTTTAAACAGGTAAAACTCAAGTTACCTACTTTCACATCTAACTTCTCTAGTGCACACTGCAGAGTGCATTCTTTTCAATCTTACCTTTAAGCATCCCTGTGACTAGCACTTTCTCTAATACCTGCTGGAAAGCACTAGGAAGCCTTAAACTCATACAAACAATTAACTCTCCTTGTTAACAAGGAGAAATTAATAGTAGGCACTAAACAGCCTATAATTGCAAAGTACCTTGCTAAGGAAAAAGCTCCTATACTTTACAAAGAAAAAAAAAAGCCCCAAACCAGGCATGTCCAAGGGTCAGCTTCCGGTGATTTCTCCTGTCCACCTGGTGAATCTGGGCATACTGGGGCAATGCAGAAATTGCCTCATGTACACAGACAACCCTCTCCTCCTACCACCCAACACTACAACCTGTGAGAGATGCACTTACATAGCCAAAATGGAAGCAAAGCTCTCTCCACCCAAGATTGTGCTAAACAGTCAAGAGGAGAAGGTTAACACCCACACTACACCTCAAGCAACACATAGCCCTTCTAAACCCGCACAACCAACACCCACATATAGCAACACTAAATCCACATATGCAGAGGCCCTTAACTGTAACCTGCCCAAGCAACAAAGACCTCTGAAGCTGAAACACAAACAAACACCAATCACAACCAATGTGTCACATAGTTCACAACACCAGTGTGCCACCCAGCAACAGCCCCTAAGGCAAGACAATGTACCTAACACTTTAGTCATAGGTGACTCTATATTCCGGCACACTGATGTCCCTCTCACCAGGTTGAATAAGGAGAAAATTACAGTCAGCTGCCTGTCGGGTGCCAGGATCCGTCACATAACGCATGCAAGTCACTCCACAACAAGTACAAATATGACTCTGCCATTGTCCATGTTGGAGTGAATGACTTGAGACGTACCTCCCTGGACTACATGAAAAGAGGCATGGAAGAGCTCTCGGATCATGTGGCCCAGGCAGGTATGACCCTAGCCCTGAGTAGCATCCTGCCTTCGCCCAGAATGATACCACAATATAAGGATAAAATGATTGACTTCAACAATTGGCTAAGCTTATGGTGTCATTCAAAGGGGATCCAGTATCTGTCTGCCTGGGATGACATGATTGACAGACCACGATGCTTTGCCAGAGATTGTCTGCACCTGTCACCCCTGGGATTCAGGTTACTGGCTAAGGCTCTTGCCACCCCTATAATGCCTTTTTTAGGCAAACTTCAAAGGACAAAACCACCACCGTAACAGGTACAAGCATGCAAAATCTGAAGGTAATGCTACTCAATGCTAGAAGTCTAAACCTCAAAATGCACTCTCTCGAGGCACTCCTAAAAATGGAGAACATCGATACCTGTGCAGTAACTGAGACCTGGTTCAAGGCTCCAGACAGCACCCCTGCAATACCAGGCTACAACTCTTACCACACTTTTCGGCCACCAAACCAGGACCGAAACACTAAAGGTGGAGGAGTGTCAATATTCACCAAGGATATTCACACCACCAGGCTAGTTGACCAACACAATGTGTCTGAAATTCTCCAAGTGCAACTAACAATAGGTAAGACTGCAATCCAAATTGTAGCTTGCTACAGATCCCCCACCATACCCCAAGATTCTCACTACACCTTTCTAAACATAATGGAAAATATTAAGACAGAACCAAACACCCTAATACTGGGTGATTTTAACTACCCTGCCATTAACTGGGAAAACTACTCATGTCCCAACACCTTTGCATAGCGGTTCTTAGAATTCATAAATTCCAACGCCCTGGATCAACTAATCCATAGTCCCACCAGGGGCTCCAATATCCTAGACCAGGTCATTACCAACATGGGAAATCAATGCTCCATACCTATGGTCACCCCCTCGTTAGTCAGGTCTGACCATAAGCTAATCACCCTTAACATCCACATCCCCCCCCCACCCCCCAGTAAAAAAAACACCATAAAAAACTTCTCCAAAGCCAACTTCATGCTACTCAAGTCAGAAGTGACAAACTTCATGACACCCATGCAGACGGGAACTGAAAGTTCAACTGCTGAATCCTACACTAAGCACTGTACGAGCACATCCACTCATGCATGAATTGTGCCATCCCAAATAGAACCAAAATGCTCTCATCCAAAAAAAGGAAGCCAATCTGGTGGTCCCCTGCCATAAACAAACTTTACAACAAAAGGAAGAAACTTTTGCAGAAAAGAAGAAAATCCCAGGATGCAAAAAACTCCCTTACTAGCCTCAGTAAGAAACTGAGATGCCTGATAAAATCCTCCAAAGCTAGTTACGAAAATAAAATTGCCAAAGATTCCAAAGACAACCACAAAGCATTCTATAACTATGTCAAGAATCTAAATGGCAATGCTCAGATCTGCTCTGAGCTAAAACAGAATGGCATTAAATATACTGATCCAAAGGATATTGCCAATATCCTGGCAGATTGATTCATTGCCAACTTCACCCCCCTCTCACCCCCTAAATGGCCCATCTCAATACCGGAAGATTGCCAAATTCCAGTAATAACGGCCACACAGGTACAAAACGCACTCTCTAAAGCCAAGAATACAGCATCCATGGGACCAGATGACATCCCAGGCTGTGTACTACATGAACTACAATATGAACTGGCACCTCACCTAAGTGGCATGTTTAATCATAGCCTCACCTCAGGTTTCGTGCCCACTGAGTGGCGCAGAGCTGCAATTATCCCGATCCACCTTGATCCCAGAAACTACCGTCCCATCAGTCTGACAAGCCTCATCTGCAAGGCCATGGAGAGTATTATCATGGAACTTATAAACAAAGACATTGGCAACCTTCAAACATTGGACCCCACCCAGTTTGGGTTTGTGAAGGGCCAATCTTGTCTCCTGAACCTGATTGACTTCTTTGAATCAGTCTCCAGAGCCATGGACAAGGGTAAGGTGGTCCACACAGCCTATCTAGACCTTGCCAAGGCCTTTGACACCATCCCCCACTCTGGAATCATAGATAAACTTACTAAGTTGGGCATTAATCCCTATGTCACCCAACGGGTTGCTAAATGGCTTACTGATAGAACCCACACTGTAAAAGTAGCCGACTCCAAATCCAGCTCCAAACAAGTGACAAGTGGAGTACCTCAGGGTTCAGTCCTGGGGCTGCTCTTGTTTGGCATCTACTTCTCTGAAGTACAGGTCAACACTAAGGGACTCTGGCTAACAAAGTTTGCAGATGACTGCAAACTGGGAGCCATTATTGAATCCCCAAATGATGTGGATACTCTACAAAAGGGCCTTACAGAAACAGATGCTTGGTGCCAGAGCCATGGGCTCAAGCTCAATGCCAAGAAATGTATTGTTATCCCTTTGGGAAAAAAACATGTATCCATGAATTACCATATAGGTGGCAGTACACTAAACACAGAAAGTGTGATAAGAGACTTAGGGACACAGGTGGACAGTGGTCTCACCTTCGATAACCACATCGCAACAACAGTCAGGAAATCCTTCTATGTGGCACACCTCATCGCGAAGGGCTTTTCATCCAGAAAAAAGGAGGTCATTGTCCCACTGTACTCATCCCTCATTAGACCCATTATAGAATACAACGCCCCATTTGGTATGTACCTCTCAAGACATCTGCAACAACTGGAAAGGCCTCAGAAATACCTCACTAAAAGAATCACAGGCCTAAAGCAGATGCCCTACACTGACCGCCTTAAAAAACTCCAGCTATACTCTGTCGCATATCGTCTACTCAGAAGCGATCTCTGCTTAACATACAAGGCCATGTCAAACCCAGAGCTGTTGGACATGCTGCAATTAAAGAAATCCCAATCCCTCAGAGCTACACACTCCAGGGATCTAAACCTTGTCATCACAATAAACAAAACATGCTGGAGGGATTAGGTTCCTGACCCAGAGACTCCCCAGACTCTGGAATAGATTGCCCATACATGTCAAGCAGAGTGCCTCTTTGGACCTCTTCAAGAGGAACCTTGACGATTGGATGGGAGAAAGGAAATTCACCCCAGGGATCACATCAGTCGCCCTGCTAGACAGGGGTCCAGGAAAGTAAATAATGTGGGAAGAAATAGCCAGGGAATTGTTATGGCTAGGCTTGTATAGGCCCTAGGGCTGATAGCCTAGTACCAACCTATGAACTCCGAGACCGCACTTCAGTGCAGAAAAAGAAAATTCTCCCTATCTACATCGTACGGCGCCATTGAAAGTCCATCTTCAAACACTCAAAATTTCGAACGTTTGGTCTCGACCGTGTAATGTTCGAAATTTTGAGCGTTCGAAGATTTGTCAGGTACCATATATATATATATATATATATATATATATATATATATATATATATATATATGTGTGTGTGTGTGTGTACTCTGAAATCAGTCTCAGATGGGCAGTAGCCTTCTAGCTACACACTTTCAAATAACCCTGCTGGTCTGCGACAGCATTTTTAGTCAATGACTACAAGAGGGCAACCAAGCTACAAAAGAAGCAATTTCTAAAACCCCAGGAATAAGCAAGTTGAGGTAGTGTATGCATGTGTGTCTGTGTGAAAGATACATATATGCATGCATGTACATGAGTGTGTTTCTATATTTATTTACATAAATATGTGTGTATATACATCTATACAAACATAGGTATATAAATATGCATGCATTAGAAACACCACACATTCACCAAGAGGGATTGTATTTCAGAGTTTATTGTTATTACAAACACTTATGTGCTTGTAAGAATAAAAAGATTAACAATATATAATCTAACAAACAACAACAAACATGGTGGCAGACAATAGTAAGTATTGTTTGCCTCAACCAACATGAGCACTGTAGTTAGGGGATGGAAGACAGCTGCCTAACTTGCAGTAATGTACCTGTTATTCATATATTTATGATTACAGTGAATACCTCACATTATCTCAATAATCACTGCTGCAGAAATTTTATTTCATTTGGAACAGTACCAAGTATCAATTGGGCTACCAAACATGTTGAGCACACTACAGCATATCCTTCAGGACAAGTGAAAAAATACTGCTATACAGCTGGACTGGACATCCAGTTTGCAATGTTTAGAGACTGTGAGGATGGGCATCTATGATGAAGTTTCACAAATACTTTAAGCAGACATTCCTGAAAAAAAAGGCTGCAACAGCGGATACCAATCTGGCGAAGTGAGCCCTAACCTCCCCAGTCAAAATCTTATGGTACTTACAATAATAAAAAATAATGCAATTATAGCAAACCATTTTGGAAAGAAATCTGGTTACTGATGACTGATTCCTTTTCATAAGAGACAAATGACAAACCAGGCTGTCTAATAGGTTTGGTCTACTAAAAATAATATCTTAGAGCTCTATGAACACCAATGCTTTGCAGAACTCTTTTTCCTTTTATTTTATTTTTAGGAGAAAAGGAAACTAGTAGTACAATGTACTGGTTCAATCTAAATTTGGAAAACATTTTTGGGTATAAAGAAATTATTTGTTCTTAGAAAATGTCATTGTGGACAGCTGTATATGTGTCTTTTCATACCGGCCAGCAATCGGCAAGCTTCCAAGGCTTTAAGAATAAACTAAGGGGCAAACTTAGTCAACCCCTGGCGTTGCCAATACTTCTCCCCCTCTAGGTTAAATACTAATGCGGATTCTCCTGCAATTATCATATGTGGTAACACTGACTAACCCCTATGCAAGCATTAACTTCTTGCTCAGTACATTCTCTAACGCACTCTGTAAATATTGTAAAATGAACACTATATTAGCTAAATGGCCTTATATCAGTTATGCATTTGTGCTTATAATTTTTTCTAAGTACTGCCTACAGTATATTTTACTGTACATTTTTCTTTCACTGGGTCTGTTTCTGTTGTATATGAATTTTTTGATTCTGTGCTAAATATGATGTTCTATGTTTTCTTTTCAAAATGAGTTGCTGTATATAATTTATTACACTGTGTATGTGATGTATATATTAGTTTATGTCATGTTTGAATTCTCATCTTTGTTAGACCTCTTCTCCTTAGGCCTTCCATGAAAAGGGGTCTTTCATGGCAAACAAATACAAATAAATAATAATTAATAACTGAATTAATCAATTAACCAGATAAAGTTTATGGTTCAAAAATCCTTCTGACTGAGGTGACTGCAACTATGGAAAATGTTTAAGCTACAAATCAGGTGTCAACTGAACTATGACAGAGTAGTAAACTTTATACACATAAAAACATGCAAATATATATCTGACTACGTATCTCACTCTCTCTCTAAATATATATATATATATATATATATATATATATTTGGAGTTTATAATGAATAGTCATCAGTGAGTTTGAAACATTGAATAAACTCTGACGATTGACATTATTTGCTACTAAAACCATTGAAAAATGTAAGAGCAAATGTAAACCAATGTGTTATACTGAAAAAACCTTTTACGTGGGGGACTTTGCCTCCACACACCTGAAATTAAATATACTAACTCCAGCGTCACATAAATGCAAAGAAAGCGGAAACGTCCTGGAATTACATAACAGTCAATGAAATAAACTTTGATCATTACATAATTCGACCAACTGAAACACCGACAAAAAATTTCAGCACATGATGAAATGCATGCAGGGATATATCACATAACACTCATCTTTACATACATACACACACGCACACATACACAGGCATATATATATATATATATATATATATATATATATATATATATATATATATATATATATATATATATATATATATGAGAGCCATGAATTAAATCAAATGGTATTTTAGAAAACATCTATTTAGTCAGCAAAAACATGGTTGACTAAGTAGAGCGCACAATTCTTGGGACTGGGAAACATTTCCGTGATAATGTGCACAGAAGCTTTGGCAGATTGCCAACTGTTATATCTTATGTAGGCTATAACACATATGACTTAGGATACTGCAGCATATAACATTATGAACATCTAAGCAATTCTCTAAATCACGTTGCCGCTTTCTGCAAACTGTTTGAGTACCTGATTGGCAGAAGGACCAAGCAAAGCCTTCTTATCCATAAAAGAAAAATTCAAAATCTCAGATTTTACTTCTTCAGAAAACTTCTGATTATGTATTCCTACTTTCCTCACTATCAAATGTAAGGCATACACAATGACGGCTATCCTTTGGGGGTAGGGGTACAAAGGCATGATGTGTATATAAGCCTGACAACAACAAGCTAAAGCAGATTTACTGTAACCTTTGTCCTTTTTTGTTCTTTCATTTTTGTCCCAGGCTAATAGGGATGGGGGGATACATTATTTATTTATTTTTTTGTCAGAAGTGAGGAGGCAGGTACTATCCCCAGATAAGATGGATGCATATTCATTAGCACTTACATTCTCAGTTTATTGGGAAATACTTTTCTGGCAGCTTTGACAAGTAAGCATTTTAAAGTAAAAATTAGACTGTTTCCTTGCTCATGATTTTTGTTCAGGTCATCATTGGAAAAGTTTCTAATATGTACCTCAGAGTGTCTATAACCCAATGGTTTCTTGGGGTAAAGAAGTAAGCAGACCATCTTGCTTGCCAGTTAGGATGTGATGGTGGAAGAAGCTGAAGAGTAAGATAAAGTGGATAAAATGCATGAATAGTGTGGGAAGGCCTGGATGAGGTGGAAAATGCAGGGAGGGGTACCTATGGAGTCCTTTGCATAATGCTCCATTTCACCAAAGACTGCTTCTGTCTCCTGTTAAAGCTGATCATTAACCTAGTTTCACTGTACACAGTCTCAAAGCTACAACTACTTGTCAATTTGTGTACAAATAAAACTTCCTTAACAATAGCATTTGTTTTCTTTTCGTGAAACAAGAATCAGCATATCTCTTTCTCTATGGAGTTGCACTAGTTACTCTAGAACCCATACAATGCTGCATCAAAGACCTAAAAATCACTATTCATAACTGTGCAAGTGATTTTTCCAGTAAAACCACACTTAACAATGGTTTCTATCAACTAATTTTATGTTTTCTGGATAGCTCATTAATAACAAAAGTAGTCCAGTTATCAATGTCTCAACTTATGTTTTAGTTACATGTCCTCACTACTTGGAATGCTGAACTTTAGTTTCTTCTGTATGAATTTTCAACCCAGACTCTGAATTCTAAATGCAGCAAGTGAACAAATGATAATATTTACAAAAAAGAAAGTCATGTACTTACCAAAATGATAGATCTGTGTTGTCTGCTTCGGCTCCATCTCGGATCAGACTTCAGCTACTCTCAGACTTTGGATCCAAAGCTCAGGCTCCTCCCCTTACCCACAACACCTTGCAGGTTGAAAGTTACCTCAGATTGAGTTTGCCCACACCATACCATAAACAATATTCTCTCTTACATCAAAAACTCAATGCTTCATAGAATTAACTTGCTTCCAAACCTAGAGCTTGAAGAGTATAAGACTAAGGTAAGGGAACTGTCAGTGCCATCCATCCTGGAGCAAGGGATAAAACAATTGGGTGAGGGAGGAGGGATGGAGGCAAGTTGAGGAAGGATGGTAGCAAACAACATGGATCTATCATTGTGGTAAGTACATAACTTTAGTATCTGATGTTATCTTTCCCATCTGTTCCTCAATGGATGGGACAGAGTTCTCATCTACTATCAATCTTGAGAGGTCTCATGGAAGGATATTTCAGAGGACAGCTGAACCAAAGGAAGCTGTAGACCTTGACTGTAATCCAACTTATAATGGAAAATACAAGTATGGACATTGGACCAAGTAGCTGTAGCACAAATATCAAGCAATACTTTGGAGAAGAAGGCAGTGGAGGTAGCCACTGACCTAGTCGAGTGAGCCTTAGGAGGCTTACATAAAGACACCCCTTCTCGCTGCATTGTGGAAAAAGAGACAAAGTCAGTCTTTACAAACGTTTTAGTGTGATGCAAGTAAAAATGAAATTGATAGCACACATTTAGCAAGAGTGTAACATATATTCTCCCTCGTTGCTGCACCTTGGGAAGAAGAAAACAGGAAGGTTGATAGACGGATTAACAGATGATTCAGAAGCCACCGTTGGAAGTAATGAAGGATTGTTTCTTAGACCAACTCTGTCCTTGTGGAAGACCAAATAAGAAGACTTACAAGAAAGGGCATGTAACTCTGAAACTCTCTTAGCTGAGATGACTGCCACCAAAATTACTGTATTCCAATCCAGATATTTTATTAAATGAACGGTAGCAGCAGGTTCAAAAGGGGGTCAGGTAAAGGCTTGTAAGAGAATGGTAATATCCAGGGGAGGGGGGCAAAGAAGGAAGGTACCTTTAAGGAAAGTCTTAAGTCAATTTAAGGGAAGCAACGGAAGACTGATTCTCCCCAACATAAAAACATGGAAATGGCTTCTAGGTGAACTCTGAAAGTGGAGTAGCCATCTCCACTGTGGAAGAAAGACACCAGGAAAGCCACAATTTCCAGGATAGGGGGCTGAAAAAGGGCTCATATTTTTACTGGAAGCCCAGATGGAAAATCTCTTCCACTTGCTCTTATAAATCTTTCTAATAGAAGGTCTCTGCACAGAGGTCAGGATGTGCATGACATGAGAAGAATGCCTTGGACTGTGTAGCCATCAGTGGAATTGGAGAAATCATAGGGTCAATTTGAGGGCTTGAATATCCAGGTGAGGCACTCTGAATGGGTGAGAGTAGATCTGGAGCAGGGTCCAACACCTAAAGAGGGTAAATAAGATGAAGCCAAAGGAAGGGACACCACATCAAAGAGTAAAGAAGAAAAGCATACAGGAGACAGGGGACCAAGCATAGGTCAGAGGATCCCTCAGTAGCTCCCCTTCTGAGGGATTGAAGCAAATTACCTGTTGCACTTAGTGTTGTAGGGATAGGCAAAGAGAATGGTTGGTCCCAGAGGTCAAAAATCCGATCTGCCATTGCTTTGGTGAGGGACCACTCATAGGGGATGAAAACAGACCTGCTCAACCTGTCTGACAGAACACTAGACTTCCTTGGTATGTGCATTGCTATTAGAAAGTAGTGAGAAGACATAACTCACTGCCAAACCCTCATGACTTCTCAACACAAGTGGTAAGATCCTGTTCCTCCAGTTGCTGAAGTCTCAGACTATTGATATTTTGCAAGTCTGAAAAGCTATCATACCTGTGAGTAGGGAGTCCTGGAAGACCTACAACACTAGTACTGCCTTAATTTCCAGGATATTGATGAGAAGCCTGGCCTCTGACAGGGACCACGTGCCTTGGACCATCTTTTCCAGGAAATTCCCCCCTTCCTCCCAGATGGGAAGCACCCATGGCCACTGTAGCCTGGGGAGAAGGTAAATCAAAAGGTTGTCCCCAGAAAAACCATCAGAGATTCTATCCATCACAGAATATGAGTTTTGCATATTTTGGACAGAGAAATACTTGAAAACTCATGGTCTCACATCTCACTGACCATTGTGCAGATAAGGTCCAATACAGTACCTCATGTGGTATCTGGCAAAGAGAATCACATTAATGGTGGCTACCTTTGAGTTGAGGAGGGTCAAAATTAATCTTGCTGGTTGCTTTTGACAGGTAAGAACTGTTATCACCTGTTTATGCAGTGTAACAAGACGGGATTCCATAAGTCTGGTTATTTGTAAGTTCGTATCCAAGTGAGCTTCAATAAATTTTGTAGTCTGGACAGGTTGAAGTTTGGACTTGGCTGTGTGCACAGTTATACAGAGTTATGAGCAAAGCTGGAGCAAGGAGTCTCTGGCTTTGAGACGATTTATGGTGGGGGTGATTATGAGCCAGTCATCCAGATAAGGAAACACTTGGAACCCCCATGGTCTGAGATGAGCTGCAACCACTCCCATACACTTGGGAAACACCAGGGGAGCTATTGTAAGACCAAAGGGCAGAGCTCCAAACTATAAATGATGGTCTCCCAGATGGAAGCAGAGAAACCTCCTGCAACACCTACCCTTCTTTAAATGATAGTCCACATCCATGAGCACATCCAATCATCCTTCTTTAGAGATGGAAGAATGGACTCTACCATGACCATCTGGAATTCTGTATGTTTCACAGATTTGTTCCAATGTCTGATGCCCAAGATAGCACTGAGATCCCAATTTTTCTTTGGAACAACAAAGAACCTTGAGTAAACTCAAAATCCTTGTTGGTCTGCTGGGACCACCTGGATGACTCAACTGTCTAGCAATTTTGCAATTTTTTTTGCTAGTGCTGCTGCCTTTCTTTTTTGAGAAGGTGAAACATTGGGAAGTTTTCTTAAGTGTGGGGGGGGGGGTTAAGAGAGAAAGGAGATGGAATAACCTATGGTTATAATACTCTATATCCAAACATCTTTTTTTAACATCTTAATTAAATTATCTCTTAAGACAGAGGCAAACATATATTAACAGAAAAGGAAACTATTTTAACATTTTCCTACTTAAATGCAAAGGCAATATATGTGATGTATACTGTTACTATCATCAGTCCAACATGACAAAAAATTGCTGAACTGCTGCCTTTCCTTAAATCTCATACCTCCTGCTCCTGAACATTACTATGCATGTATTGTTCCTACAATTTCCATTAACTTCTATGTAATTTGCTCCTTTCCTTTTCAAAAAATACCCCTTCCAGTTCTTTTATCTCTTTTGTAATATTCAATTCCTCAAAAATGCAGTTGGTATAAACCTTAATTTCCATTTTCTAGTAACTGCTTTTTGGCAGCCAACAGAATTAAACTTAATATGGCCTTACTATGTCTAGGAAATTCAGATTCAGTATCCCATTTCAAAAGAATCACTTCCTTACTTAACAACCATTTTCTTACCCAATATTTCTGATAATACTCTGTAGGGTATTTTTAAAATCTGCCAACTCATTACACTCTCAAAAGATATGTTCCCAATTATCTTGTTCTTCTCCATCACAGCTCCAACATTTGCTATTTACCTGATGAAAAATACTTCGAAGCCTGCTTGTAGTATAAGAATAATATGCAAAGACTTACAAGTAAAAATCCTAAACCTGTACTTGTTTGCATACTTGGGAACTATACACATCTTCCCATTGTTTTTTTTTTTTTGTAAATTGCTTTTCCAGCCTCTCTTCCTAATCGTTTCTAACCTCTTGTGATTGATTCTTACAGTTACCATGCAACAGTTTATATGTCTAACTAATTATCATTTTTAAACAACCGTTTCTGTTCTAGACTTAACTTAAAACTCTACCAGAGCAGGTCTTTTCATTAAAATTCTCCAATCCCTTTCTCTTTGTCTGTACTCTGAGATCAAGTCCTGGTAGGGAAGGCAGCCTCTAGTCTGCAATCCATATGTCTTCATGCTTTCACCCCACTATATTACCTTTCCTGTTCATGTTTTTTCTCCCAATATTTTGGTTACTTTGTCAGGTTTCTCCAGTAAATTCCAGCCCCCTCTTGCCTATTTTTTGCAGCCCTACCTGCAGTCATCCCTACTGGCAAAATCTCCTTTGCATATTGGCTTAGTTCATAGAATACTTTCTACTACTTTATGAAAATATTATTCTGTATGTTTATTATTCTCTTTAAGGATCTGCATCCAAAACTCCACTCCCTCGGTCTTGAACTTCCACCTTGCTTTATCTTCATCCCATTCCACTTCCAATTATAAACTTCTGCTTGTGTTATGTATATGAGCCTTAACTGTGTAGCTCTGAAATATCCCTTCAAATCAGGTAAACCTAAACCACCTTGCTCTATTGGAAGGATCAACTTATCCCACTTAACTCTCATCCTCTTTCCCTTACAGATAAATGTCTTCACTTCATTATTAATTATTGTCCACAGCTTTTCATTGGGTTGATAAAAGTATTCTGCTGGTAAAAATAATGGTCGGAGAACTAAGCACCTCGAATCAAAGCAAAGTAACAATAATCCAAACAACACTGAGGTATCAAACACAGTGTCGGCACACAGAACTTTATTAAATAGGTAAAATAAAATAAAGTGAGCTCTTTTGCGTCTAATACTGATGCTTCATCAGACTTGAGAGGAAGTTCAACCAGATTTTTATACACAGTACAGCAATCCTTCATTAGTCAATTAACTAATTAAGCATAAAAATATTCAAAAGTGTAGTAAAACTGCGCAGAGGGAAAATGTCTTAACTCATATAATCCAGCACCTAGAAACCTGATAACTACAGGCATTCATATATAAAAAATAATGACAACATAAAACATTTCTGATGTATGTTCAAAACCTTCAATGCTGGCATACATTCCTCATTCAATCCTGTTTTTTATCACTCAAAAAAAAAAACAATAGATGTTACTATACAAACTGGCATAATGACTAAAATATGAAGTGCACACTACGACATTCAATATGTCAAAAAACAAACTTAAAAAAATATATACAATCTAAAATCATGACCTAAAACCTACAATGGATACATCTGTATGTGTTATAAATATCTACCTATCTAGAAAATATATATGTATACATGTACATAAAGTATATATATATATATATATATATATATATATATATATATATATATATATATATGTGCTCAAAACATATACTAATGTATAGATATGCGAGTATATGTGTTTAAATACTAAAATGCATAAACTTATCAAATGTCACGGACCTAAAGCCTCAAAGGCCTATCTATCAAGCTGATTGAACTTCCAGTGATTAAGTCTGCTGAAGCGTCAGTATTAGAAGCAAAAGCGCTCACTTTATTTTATTTTACCTATTTAATAAAGTTCTGTGTGCTGACACCATGTTTGACATCTCAGTAATGATAAAAGTATGTCTGACCCGTATACAAGACTAAAGGGACTAAAAACATTTTCACTGCTTGTATCTTACACACACCCATAAAGAGTTTCCAGTTTCTCTTGTTTAGTCTCTTCCCACATATCTTTAGCTGCCATAACAGAAGCCTTTTTACTCCTAAATATTTCATCTTATCATGTCCCCATAAATATGGGTGTTGCTGAACAAATCCATGTGTGGGTATATATTTTACTGCTATAGCTTTTGTTTTATCTTCACTAATTTTGTATCCTAAAATGGCCTGAAAAGGTCTCAAAATGTTCCACCACAAAGAGACATCATTTTCTGGATTTATCAAGTACAAAATAATATCATCTGCAAATAAAGCCAACTTTTCTTGATTACCATAGCAATTATATCCTTGTATTTCTGAGCCCCTTATTTTCTTTGCCAATGGCTCTATATATAAAGCAAATAAAAAAGGGAAAGAGGACACCCTTACCTGGTTCCTTTGTTCAAACACAGCCTATCTGAGGGGAATTCGCCCACTTTAATTCTTCATCTATCCTTCTAATAAACCTGATTATTGTACCAGGGAATGCAAATGCTTCTAATGCCCTACTCATAAAATCCCAGCTTACTCTGTCAAATAATTTCTCTGCATCAAAACCCACCAACAGCGGAGGTATTTTCTTTGTTCTATTAATGTTGTCAAATATTTGCCTGCCCTCAACAAAACATCACTGATCCATATCTATCAATTTTGGCAACACCTTTGCCACTCTTTTGGCAAGTTTACACATAAAACACTATATAACCATGGTTTAAAATTGAAATGGATCAATATGAAGCTGGTCTTTGCCATCTTTAGGTAACACAGCCACCACGGCTTTCTTCCGAGATGTTGGTACTTCCCTTCCTTTTAAAATACTGTTAAGCAAAAACATCTAGATCTTAATCACTTTCTTACCACATAATTTCCAAACTTCCACAAGAAGACCATCTGTTCTTGAAGAATTTCCTGAAGATTGATTATACATCACTGTTTTTATCTCATCACCTCCTGTCTTAACTGTTAGTTGTTGAGCTTAGTCTACCTCAAACTTTGCATAATTAAATCTTTCACAAATGTTTCCATTTGTACTCTTTCTTGATTTCCACATTTCTCTGCTTTATATAAATTTTCATAAAATTTACGAACTATCTCAAAACCTCTCTTGTTATTCGTTCTCTATGTTTGGTGACAATCCTTTCAACGTTCTGTTGCCTAAGTCGTTATGCTAAAGTTTTTGTGCTCTGGTGTTATCAAAAAATAGTTACTTAATTGCAATCTTTCCAAACTTATACATATTATCCAAATACTCCCTTATTTTCTCTTTACAACTCTGCATTTGCTCCTCCACTTGTTCATAGGTTCATAAGTAGGTACTAGGCTATCTGTCCGAAGGCATTTATAAGCCTAGCCGAAATGTGTTGGCTTTCGCCGCCCCCTTAGATTAGTTCCCTGTGCCTCTGTCCAGCACAGCCATTGAAGTGATCCCTGGGGTAAACTTTCTGGTTCCCATCCACTCGTCAATGTTCCTCTTGAAGAGGGTTAGCGAGGAGCTCTGCCTAATGTAGACTGGAATCTTGTTCCAGAGCATGGGAAGTCTCTGGGACAGGAATCTATCCCTCCAGCACATCCTATTTATTGTTGTGGTGAGGTTTAGATCCCTGGAGTGTGTGGCTCGAGGGGATATGGTTTTCTTTAGGTGGAGCATGTCCATCAATTCTGGGTTGGACATGGTCTTGTATGTCAGGCAGAGATCACCTCTGAGTAGGCGGTATGCAACCGAGTACAGCTGGAGTTTCTTCAGTCGAGCTGCATACGGCATCTGCTTGAGGCCAGTAATCCTCTTGGTGAGTAACTTCTGTGGTCTTTCCAGTTGTTGCAGGTGTCTTGTAAGGTACATCTCAAATGGGGCATTGTACTCTATGATGCGTCTGATGAGTGATTCATAGAGGGGCCCAATGACCTCTTTTGATCTGGATGAAACCCTTTTGTGATTAGGTGGGCTACACAGAATGATCTTCTAACCACTTTCGCAATGTGATTATCAAAGGAAAGGTTACTATCTACTTGGGTCCCCAGATCCCTTATTACGGCTTCCGTATTTAGGGGGCTACCACCTATGTGGTAGTTTGTGGGTACTTTGTTTTTTCCAAAGGGGATGACTATGCACTTTTTGGCATTTAGCTTGAGGCCATGGTTTTGACACCACGTATCTGTCTCAATGAGACCCTTCTGGAGGATGTCTGTGTCAGCCGGAGAATCAATTATAGCCCCTAGTTTGCAGTCGTCTGCAAACTTGGTCAGCCACAGTCCTCCTGTGCTTGCCTGTACCTCTGAGAAGTATATGCCGAACAGGAGGGGTCCTAGGACTGAGCCCTGGGGAACGCCATTTGTAACCAGTTTAGAGTCAGACCTAGCTCCCGCAACTCTTACCATGTGGGTTCTGTCCGTGAGCCAGTTGGCAACACATCTCGTGACATACGGGTTTATGTTCAGGCTGGTGAGCTTGTCTATAATACCTGAGTGGGGAATGGTGTCGAAGGCCTTTGCAAGGTTGAGGTAGGCTGTATGGACCACCTTTCCCTCGTCTATAGCCTTGGTAACTGTCTCAAAGAAGTCCACCAGGTTTAGGAGGCATGATCTGCCCTTAACAAAGCCGAACTGGGTAGGGTCCAGTGTTTGGAGGTTTCCAATGTCTCTGCTAATGAGATCCATGATGATGTGCTCCATAGCTTTGCAGACCAAGCTAGTCAGGCTTATAGGGCGATAGTTCCTGGGGTCTGTTGTGGCTCCACCTTTATGGAGTTGAATAACCATTGCTGTGCGCCACTCTGTAGGCATGTAGCCTGTGGAGAGGCTGAGTTTAAACAGTGTGTTTAGGTGAGGGGTTAGTTCATCTTTGAGCTCATGTAGGACACAGCCTGGGACACCATCCGGTACCATTGATGCTGTGTTTTTGGCTTTCGAGAGGGCTGTTTTAACCTGAGTGTCTGTGATTTCAGGGGCACTACATTCTTCTGGTATAGTTATGGGCCCTTTTGGGGGTGAGAGGGGGGTGAAGTTTGCACTGAACCTGTCTGCCAGGATTGTTGGCTATATCGGTCGGTTCAGTGTATTTTGTGCCATTCTGCACTAACTCCGAGCAGATCTGAGAATTGCCACTTAGATTCTTGACATAGCTAAAGAATGCCTTGTGGTTATCTTTGGAGACCATGGCAATTTTTCTTTCCAAGCTAGCCTTGGATGATTTTAAGAGGGAACGTAGTTTCTTGATGATACTGATCAGGGATGTCTTCCCTTCTTGGGATTTTACTCTTTTCTGTACTAGTTTCCTCCTTCTATTGTATAACTTGTTTATGGCAGGGGTCCACCAGACTGGTTTCCTTTTCTTGGAGGAGTGAGTCTTGGTTTTGTTTGGGATAGCATGATCCATGCATTCTTGTGGGTGCCTGTAGAGTGCATTAGTAAAGGATTTTTCTGCTTGGACAGCGTTATCCTTTAGCATGGGGGCTTTGAAACTTCCCACCTCGGTCTTAAGTAACGTGAAGTTTGCTTTTGAAAAGTTTTTCATGGTGGTTTCTTTGACCGGGGGTGGTGGTGGAATGTGGATATCCAGAGTGATTAGTTTATGGTCAGATCTAACCAGCAAGGGGTCCACCTCTGGTGTGGAACACCAGTCGCCCATGTTGGTGATGACCAGGTCCAATATGTTGTCACCTCTGGTGGGGGTGTTGACCAGTTGATCCAGGGAATTTGAGTTTATAAATTCTAGGAAATGTTGGGCAAGGGAGTTTGTACTTGAGTAGTTCTCCCAGTTAATGTTTGGGTAATTGAAATCACCCAGTAGGGTGTTTGGTAGGACCTTTATGTTTCCCAGTGTTTCCAGGAATGCGGAGTGGGGGTCCTGGGACATGGTGGGTGATCTGTAGCAAGCTATAATTTGAATAGCAGTTTTGCCTATTGTTAGTTGCACGTGGATGATCTCTGAAGCATCGTGCTGTGCCACTAACGTGGAGGTGTGGGTATCCTTGATGAATATGGATACTTCCCTGCCTTTTGTATTTCGGTCCGGGTTTTGTGGCCAAAATGTATGGTATGCGTTGTAGCCTGGTAGGACTGGGGTGCTCTCTGGAGCCTTAAACCAAGTTTCTGTTACTGCACATATATCGATTTTCTCCATACTGAGGAGTGCCTCGAGTGCGTACATTTTGAGGTTTAGACTTCTGGCATTGAGTAGCATTACCCTCAGTTTTTTGTTACTTGTGCTATTTATGGCAGTGGGTTTGTCTTTTGAGCCTTGCCTAAAAACGGCACTATGGGGGTGGTAAAAGCCTTGGCCAGTATTTGAAAGCCTAAGGGTGACAGGTGCAAGCCGTCTCTAGTGAAGCAGTGTGGCTTGTCGAGCATGTCATCCCAGGCTGACAGACACTGAATCCCCTTTGAATGACACCAGCAGCTTAGCCAATTGTTCAAATTGATAATTTTTTGACAACTGATCATTTTTTTCTGACATTCCTCTTATTCTGCAATAGTTTAACCTTTGTCAGTCCCTCTAAGTAGTTTATTTTACTTCTTAACCATGTCTCTTTCTTTTTATTTTGACTCTGTTTTTAAACTCCATTTTCATTTTACCATAGTCTCTAGATATAACTTCTGAAGATACCTTTATCTTCCCAAATTTAAATTTCCACCACCCATTCCTTAAATTCCTCTCTTTTCAACATTATTTTGACTTCATTATCCTGCATTTTTATCTTAGTTCTTTACAGGTGCATGATCAGAAATAGTAATTATATATGTGTTGAAGCTTTCAATTAAATGCACATTTCCATGAAATATAATTTCTATCTAGTCTAGCCCGCTTATTGTACCATAGGGAATAATATGTAAATTCTGTCCAAATTCCTACTACTGAATTCAAATTTTCCATACCAAATATTTTCATCAATTTGTCTTTAAAAATCTATCCTCTTTTGTTATAGTGTCCTTTCTAGGTCACCATGATACATCCTAACTATTGAAAATTAAATTCCAGTCCCCAACTATAAATAATATTCCCTGCTGAAAGACGATTATTTCTCCCAAACTTTTCTTATGATCAGTAATAGCAGTTTTTGGTGGAATATGCATTGCAATCCTCCTCCCTTCCCAATAGACCTTTACTACCACAAATTTACCAGTTTTGACTTTGTTTCCTCATTTATCACTATTGTTGCCCCTCTACTAACTAGTATAATTACTCCCCTTTTTCCTCTGTCCCTGATATTCTGCTGAATATCCATTCTGTAATCCTCTCTTTATCAAATTCACATGCTCATTTATTTTCAAATGTGTCTTCTGCAGCATTGCTATTTGCTCTCTGCATTTCTTAATATAATTCAACATTCTTTCCTTTTTATCTATACTTTTCTCTGCATGCTCTAAAGTTTAACTCTACTATTTTTAAACAATTCTTCTTGAGAAATATCATATTCAGACAGCTTTTTCTTCAGGTCAGCCTCTGAGGTTTGCAGTTTTACCAATCTATCTGAATGGCTATTTAAAGCTCCTTCTATTTTCCAGTCTTTTGTTGTTTGAATTGATATATTCCTTCAGTGTTTCATTTATTTTAATCACCTCTGAATTTATTTGATTTATTATTCTTTCTAAATTAATGGAAACCATCTCCTGAGCCTGAACCGAAGCTTGAACTGCTTTTTGCTGGACAGCTGCAAAATCCTTCCCAGACAGTGTTTTCTCTTCAGTTTTTCTGGATGATTTTTTTCAAGTTTCCACATTTCCTCTTTGCTGGCATACAAAACATTATCAATGGCACTCCTTTTTCTCAGTTTCTGTTTTCACACTGGGAGAGCTGAGGATATTGTGTTGATCAGTGTGAAGCCATCTTGGAAATCCCCTGCATTCAAAACAGCTTGAGTGATGGATGTCCAGGCTGTGAGTTGCAGAGATAAGCACCACTCCTTACTGCCTCCAGATTGCAGCAGTCAAGCAAATGTTCAGGAGTGCTGGCAAGGCCTACAGGAGAAAGAACCCCAAAAGCCTTGGTTTTGCATACCAGCTCTACTACGAAGGCAACATCCATCAAACCCATTAGAGTTCCCCCCTTCTGCCTAGGGGGTCTATCACTAGAAGTGACAGAAGCAAAGCCTTGCAATTTGCAGAACAACAGATTCTTTCTTCTGTTCTGATTTCTAGAGAATGAACTCTGAGGGGGGTAGAAAACCAGATGCCTACAGCAGCAGATGATGTTCTCCCATTTAGTCCACTTCTGGATAATGTCTCTTTAACCTTTGACCTGGAGAGTGTTGACCCATAATAGGGGTTATAGATAAATGACATCTTAAAGTGCTCCACAGAGTCACACAGGCTCATCCAAGCATACCTTATAGCAGTTATGCCAGTGCCTGCTGCTCTTGATGTGACTTCTCTCACATTGGAAATGAAGCACAAGGTACATTCAAAAGGGACTTCCTATTTTCTACAGATTGGGCCATGACAGAGATTTGGAGACCTCCTTGGTCAAATCTCACTGGAAGCATGTCATGTGTGTCAAATAGTTCAGCACCCTGATTGCAAAGATCGTTGAAACAAACTCTCTTCCCAAATTTGCCCAGTACCCTATGCTCTCTGTTAGGGGGTTGGAAAGTCAAGCTTTCCTCATTAAGCTCCTTTCTGGTGGCCACTGCTGCCATCACCACCATTAAATCAATGTCAGGACCCTTGCTGCCATAAGGACCATCCTGCAGGAAAACCAAAATCTTTTAGGTTTGCAAGGGATCAGTCTGGCCACATTCGGTTTCTTTCATGCCTGCTAAGAGATCAGACTGACCAACTTGTCAGGGTGAAGGACCACCCAAGAAGTAGATGTGCTAGGCACAAAAGCCTCAAGAAATACTGCCTCCTCCTGGGATGGGGCTTCGGAGACCCCCCCCTTTCTGTCTAAGCAGTTCCAGGATTTCTCCAAATGAGATCAAGGGGGATCTTGAGTTTAAGTACTTGGGATCAACAGTTCAGAGTAATGGTGAGTGTGGAAGAGAGGTGAAGAAGAGAGTACAGACAGGGTGGAGTGGGTGTAGAAGAGTGTCAGGAGTGATTTGTGACAGACTAGTACTAGTAAGAGTGAAAGGGAAGGTCTACAAGAGGGTAGTGAGACCAGCTATGTTATACGGGTTGGAGACAGTGGCATTGACAAAAAGGCAGGAGTCAGAGCTTGACGTGGCAGAGTTGAAGATGTTAAGATTTGCACTGGGTGTGACAAGGATGGACAGGATTAGGAATAAGTATATTAGAGGGTCAGACCAGGTTGGAAGGTTTGGAGACAAGGCCAGACAGGCAAGATTATGTTGGTTTGGACATGTGCTGAGGAGGGATGCAGAGTATACTGGGAAAAAGATGCTAAGGATGAAGCTGCCAGGTAACAGGTAAAGAGGAAGGCCTAAGATAAGGTTTATGGATGTGGTGAGAGAGGACATGCAGGCGGTTGGTGTGACAGAGCAAGATGCAGAGGACAGGAAGAAATGGAAACAGTTGATCTGCTATGGCGACCCCTAACGGGAGCAGCCGAAAGAAGAAGAAGAAGATCAAGGGGGATCTGGAGAAACCTTCCTCCTCAATGAAGTCAGTATCTTCAGTTAAGGACTCCTGGGGGGAGGAGTCAATGTGCCTCCTTTTGCACGAATATTTCTGTCAGCCCTCTCCAGTGTGGTATTCTGGGGAGGATTCAGAAAGAGATGTGGACAGTCTGAAGACTAGGAAGGGATGGCTGTCCCAAAGGGATAAAAAGTGTGGGAACAGGACTAAAGGAATACATATGGGGGAGGGGTGAATCCAAGCAGGAAAAGAAAGTCCTCTCTCTTGAGCAAAAGAGCACTCTCTCAACAGCTTCAAAAACAGAAGGCAAGACCAAACCAGAGACCACTCCTGTAGAAGCCCCACCTCCTAACATGGACTTGTTTTGAAATGCTTTTAGACTCTATTCTAAAGCCAATACCAGGGCTGAACTGTCTAGTGCCAGAGCTCCAAAGGGAAGGGATGGCTCCAAAAGCTTCAAAGTTGAGCCAACCCCCCCCCCCCCAGGACTGACACCAACAATTCATCTCAAAGATCTGTCAGGGTCCGAGGCACTTGGCACTGACTGGAACAGATATGCAGTTGGGGTCCATGAAGGTCTTCAGTTCTGACATAGGCAAACCCCAGGAAATGTTTGGACCAAGCAGCTCCAAGTCTGGACGTCAGATTGAGGAAGGAGTAATATCATGATGTGGTAATACGCTGGCACCCACGGTTCCAACTGTGATCAGAGCCAGGAGAACCCCCAACTGGATTTGATTTCTGAGGAACTTCCTTCCTCATCATTCTATCCATGTCAGCTTTGGAAAGGCTCCGGGAGAAAAGAAACAGTGAAAGAGGTCTAAAAGCATGATGGAATATTCTTTCCTGTAGAAAAAGGGATCACAGTCTGGGCAAAACCAGCTCAGAGGAGAAATGTGGTTCCAGCAAAGGATAAGTGCCAGATCCAATGAAGATGGACCTGATGCTGATATCAGGTCCAAGAGTTTAGCAAGTTTTGGTCCAGACTCAAGGAAGAACAACAATCTGGCAACTTTTATTGGATTCCTTGGATTTCTCCTTTTCTTTTGGCTTGTCACGACTCTTCTCACCCTTGAACTTGTCAGAGTTTTTTCTAGCAGAAAGGGAGACAGCAGAAGCAGCAGAATGAGAAAGGGAAGGTTCTCCCATGAAGGCAGGGAGGAGACCCTTTAAAACCTATTTGTTTCTCCTTTCAATATTTGTTCTAGTGCCATACGTGTTGCAAACAGGGTATTACTCATCAACATGAGTAGCCCAAAAACAGTAAACACACTTGGTGAGGGTGAGTGTGAGTGTGAGTGTGAGTGTGAGTGTGAGTGTGAGTGTGAGTGTGAGTGTGAGTGTGTGTGTGTGTGTGTGTGTGTGTGTGTGTGTGTGTGTGTGTGTGTGTGTGTCTGAGTTTAGAATTTTAAGGCTGCAAACCCCTCATTTCTTAAATCCTGATGGCTTATCAGCCATGCTGAAAGAAGCCAAGTCACCTAAAAAAAAGAAACAACCACAACAAAAGTCACAGCAACAGACACAAACACAGGTGCAGAGGATCAAGGAGGTGTTAAGCGATTTCCTGTTGTCCAATGGTCCAGGGTTTGATTCCCTCAGCCTCCATTGCCTAACAGTTTCACTATGAGAAGGTCACTAAACCAGAGAGTGCTCCTAGGCTGAGTCTGAAAAATGTCTGTGGAGATCAGTGCTCTACGCCAGTAAACAAAAAGCCCCTGCTTGTAAATGTTTCACTTCCCAAGCCTCTACTTACACTTATCAAGGGTACCAGAACTTGTCAGAGATTTGGGCTGCATGGCTAGGCTTAAAAAGGACCTTGTAGTCGTTAGCCTAGTAAATATCTATGAACCTATGTAAGCACAGGAAAAATTGTGGCATGTTACTTACAACATAAGCAGCTGAATTGTATGCTAATCAACCAAAGATGGTGGAGCTTTTCAACAAGCTATAAACTAATCGTGTACACTTAATTTAGGTTTTGGCCTTGAATTCCAAAACCTAATGGAATACAGCCACAGAAACTACACTACATGGAAAGAATATTAGGGGTTGCTGCTGCTCTTCTGCATATATATGTGCAACAGATTCAACTCTATGCTGCTGCTAATAGACCTAGGTCAAGAAGGAGAAGGGTGTTTAGACCACGTTTAACTTTTCATGGTCTGCATGAGGTGGAAACTGTAGAGCTTTACAGGGCATAGACACACACTCCAGGAACTCTGCAACCTCTGTCGTCCTCAACTAAGAGCAAAGGCAAACCAAGGGATCCAATACCTGTGAAGACTAAGGTATGTGTACCACTCATTATTTTAGGTAAAGGAACCTTACAGAGATCAACAGGAGACATGCTGGGGGGGGGGTGTCACAGGCATCAGCATCCAGGATCCTACATCAGTTCCTGAATGCTATACTACAGCATTAAAGTGGCATTATATATTTTCCCCATACCCCTGAGGACAGAACTACAACTATGCAGGATTTCTACCCCACAACACACTTCCCTGAAGTCTTGTGTGCCACAGACTGCATGTACATTGAGATCAAAGCACCACCTGGGGAATAGGAAAGGGCTTCTACTACATTAACTGCCAGGTTATGTATAACGCTAAATGAATCATCTTGAATGTGCATGCTGGCAACCCAGCAGTTACCAAGCCTCCCATATCTTGCACAACTCACAGCTCTACCACAGGTTTTCCAGCGGGGATATCCCACAAGGCCATATACTGGGGGATGCAGTATGCACTCAAACCCTAGCTGATGATGCCCATCAGAAGTGCACACACACCAAAAGAGGAATGCTATAATGAGACTCATGATCAAACAAGAAATAACATGGAGCATGCGTTTGGGCTGCTGATGTCACAGTTTCACTGACTAGATACATTGGGGAGGGGGCTGCAGTATGTTTCCATCACCTGTGCTGAAATTATCACTATCTCTGCTATCTTACATATTATCTTGAGAAAACAGCTGCAACAGGATCGCCAAGGGGAAGGGGCACACATTCCACCACCACTGACAAGGTCACCACAGCCACATGCAGGTGAGGACTCAGACGGGGAGCCACCAGCTGCTGTGGGTGTTGGTAAATGTAGGCGTGCACAATATATCCTCACCCTGGCCAACAGACAATAGACAGCACACATGCTGACCACCTAAGGGGTGCAACTTTCATCCTATGTACATACATATAGTAAGATTGATGCCAAGCAGCACTCACAATGTTTACATACTCATGTAATGGCTGTGTACTGCTAGCATAACACAGAGTCAGTCCTGAATTACCTTGATAGTCCTTTAGTTATAACCATTGTAAGTGTGGAACCTAGAACAGGAAAATAAATACGTAAGAACAAAAATGAATGTTAAGTATTTGCATGCTGTTACTTGAAAATGTACCCAAGTAGAATGTGTGTGAGGTGTCCTGTAATGACAGCAATATGAGACAGGAATTACTTATATTGACAGATTTTGGTTGTTTATCATCTAACAGGCCTCATGCATTAAAAATACACACAATACAAAAAGCAGAACAAAGTCTCTAATTATCCCTACATTCTCACAAGTGGAACAATAAGCCTCAATGAAGTATCAACAATTCCAAGGTAAAAATCACAACAGTAAAAAGGCTGCAAGAAATCAGTAAAATAACATTACTACCATATTATGTAAATAAGCACTCAGTTAGCTATGTACCCTGTGTATCAGGAAAAAAATACATAGGTATCCATGAATCCAAAAGATATAAACAAGGTGATGGCACAGTTAGCATTTGCACAGGGTGGGGTTGGGGGGATCAGGAGGTCAAGGCTGATGCAAAAGTTGTGCATGTGTATGTCTGTGTGTGTGTGTGTGTGTGTGTGTGTGTGTGTGTGTGTGTGTGAGATTAAGAAAGACAGGCAAGCAAAGATGTAGCTAATTATCAAATGGTCACTGAAACACAATGACTTACAAGCCTCATGAATGCCTCATGTACCTGTTATGTATGTGTGTATCTGTATGGGCACTCGATATGAAATGTGTGTGTGAGTGAATGAATGAAGACATTCAAGCTCTGCGCTAGCTCTATGCCCTGGCATGCATACAGTTGTGAGCTGTGCATGGTAGAGGTATCAATTCATCCTCGTCTCCCCCAAACCAAGAACTGGCTCTGCCAGGAGTTGCACTGCCACATCCATGCCCAATGTCAGATTTGCTGGTGCTACCCAAATGTGAGCAATGTCTCCTGGCTGAGCTCTCCTCACAACTATGCCCAGGCCCATAACCCCTGTGGCCTACCATGTATAGGTGTGAACACCTCAACCACTGATGGAGCAGTGGAAGTAGTGCCACTACAGGAGCATGATCCTGCATAGCCACATTGGATAACAGCAGATGATGATGCTGATGTACAGCCATATGGACGTTGTGCTCCTCTCAACAGACATTCCATCCCAGACACTGCCCATTCCATCATGTCATTCATCCGATCCACTAAAAGTCATGCATGCCAGCCTGTGCCACATCTAGGACCCTAAGCATGTCCTCAGAGGCCATAGTTGAATGTGCCTGTGCCTCCATGATGGCCCTAAACATATATCACATGGCATGTAATGCCACACCAGGATCAGGTGGACATTGGACAACAGGCCTCTTTCCAGCACCCAACCAACCTTCCTGCGTAGCACCTCACCCAACTTTGGCTATGGCTAGAGTCAACTGGCACTAAAGCCGCAGTAACCACACTACCCTGATCAAATGTGTCACCCTCAACCTGTCCGATATATGAGGGTTCAATGGAAAGGATATGAGCAGGCATTCTGACGAAATCCAGAAAATGGGTGAATCACCTCCTCAGTGTAAGATTCAACCTCTGAGTCCCATGACTGTGCCTCTGTTTGACCACCATCATCATTAAAGCCTACTGATACTCCAAAATCAGGTGGTAGGGTTTCTACACTTCCACTGTCAGGATCATCTGTGACAATAAGCAACAAACACAGGAATGAAATTAGTACTACAATAAATATTAAACCAATTTATATGATAACAAATTCACACTGATCACACAATCACAGATGGTACAGCAATACAGCACTCCTCACACATACAGACAATTATATATCAAAAGAATGTTCATTAATAAGCAAATAAACATTTACCTATCATTTGCAGATGTCTCCAAACATTGTAGGGAGGATGGTCCTAGAAGAAATGAAGCACTGAAAGGATGACAATTAACCATCACAATGGTAATAACACAGGGGGACAGTGACAATACAATCACTTATATGTCCCATAAGAAACATCTGAAATTCAAACTTGGTTGAGACATCCACTACACTCATGTGTACTGAACTACTTGGTTGTATAACTCTATTAACTTATCAATAGATACAGGAAAAAAAAATTCACAGAAAGTATTAGTCAAATTATATATTTTAGTATACAAGCAAATATAAAACTTACCATATGTAAAGCTTACCCTGAAGCTGCTCATGGGACACACTTATCCTCCAAGCCACATCAGTACCAACATCAAGTACATGGTGTGCAGTTTCCAGAGAGCTGTCTGGATCTCTGACAGTGGACAAGGACTCTTCATTTTGTGCCAGCGAGGAATCAGTAGCAGGACCACCCCTCATATCCAGCTATTCTTAGGCAACTGCAGCTGCTCTCTTCTGGGCTGATATAATCATATCAGTAGTCCGATGATGCACATGATCATAATTCTTGCTGCAACCTCCTACTGCATTGGCATCATTGACTAACTGTTTCCAAATCTCCTTTCTGGCAGCCATATCCCCACATCTTCTCTCAAGCTGAAAGGCTACACGCCACTTGAAAATCTGGATTATCACTTCATTTTCTTGGTCACTGAAACAGGGTTAACGTGGATTTGTAAGCTTGGGTGCCATAATCCTATGTGACATAAAACAGAGGATAAAACCACATAAATATCACATAACTAATGTCTTGCTTACGTACACATTTGTCAACATTAAACAGTGGAAGCACACTTTTCATTTAGTGAAACTGAAGGTTATGTGGCTGTCCCACCTCCCCTTCAAACACAAACCAAGGTTTGTACAAACCAAGGAATACCACATAAGTAATGTATCATGTTTCCTACTGAAATATTAGGGTGCCTACACATTTTCAACAGAAAGCACTTGAAATACACCTTGGTTCTTGGAAATCAGAATGGTAGGTGGCTCGCCCACATCCAAAACAATAAACAAATGCAGGTTCATGCAAACCAAGGAATAGCACAGAATGAACTGTATATATGCTTTCCACACAATTATCACAATGCGTACACATTTAAACAGAAAATCCAATTTATGAATGCCAGTCATCCTTCACTGTGTCCACCACTCCCATGGAGGTGGCCCTGGGCCATCTCAGAAGCATAACACCGGTGTCAGTGACACATCCATTACATTTATCACCAATAAAATAGAATATTGTAAAATCAAATTTTAAAAATAATGGTTGTGCTGAAAGCATAACCTATCTCAAAAATGTAAATGCCTGACAAAAATATATATGCTAGCAGTAAAGTATAAGAAGTGCATACAGATAAAAGTTCCATTTCTACTGGATACATAAATGCATCTGTAACATTTTTCAAAATGAAGAATTTATTTGAATAATACAAGCATACGATAGCCAAATTATAAACCTCCTCTACTGACAAATCTCCTTCAAAGGAATACCAAACAACTGTTTTGTCCAAATACACAAGTCTCTTCATCTTCAAGTTCCCTAGCTACACTGTTACCTTTTTATAGTGAAGATTCAGCCCTCTGAGCACTGCAAAGATGCAAATGAGGTGTGGACTCATTAGAAATGCTGAATACCAAACTCTTGAATCCGTATAGCAGATGTAATCATAGTGTAAGCTCTACACCAGTGTTAGTTGCTAATGACTTGCAACTGTGAATGATTAGTGTGAAACAGAAGACAAACACAACAGCGATTCAGGCAACCTTCCCTGCACTTGGTGTCAGTGAGGATACAATTCCAAAGTATGGAACTAACTTCAGCAAGCTTTTAAATGAAACAAAACAGCACACATTTATCATGTTTGTTCACTAATAGCCAAACTCTCCTGCCTTTGCTGAAAAATGTTTTTCACTGTCATCTATTTTTATCATATATTTAAAGGACAATGATACAAAATGCACTATAAACTTTATGTCTGAGATTTCAGCAGAGATAAGGGAAGAATGAACACAATACAAAGAGAAGGTAGAGCTGCATTTGTGCAAACATATTCATAAATGGTTGTGTGATCATTCATTGCACTAACAAATGTAAACCACACGTACAGCCAGCTAAGAATGTACAACTGTATGCCTGCTAATACTGTAGAGGAAATGTGAATTGCTTGTATGCACAGGATTTGATTGTTGTTGCAAAGCTGTGTCTATGGCAAAGACAGAACGCTCTCCAACTGTGTTTTGTAATGTCATTACTCTGACAATTCAAATCCAGAGCTGTGCAATTGTTTAACATGTGTTTATGTCTTTTTCTTTTCGTATCAACAGTTGCATAGTGTATGGCTTAGCTCAAACACAGTCAAATGCATAAATATTTAAAAATAAATGTCCGTTGCCTTAGGAAGAGCTATCATGCTTAGCAGCATTGCTTGGCAGTAAGCACCCTGGATAATAATGAAAGCATAAATTACACCGGTGAACCAATTGCATGTGTACCATAACTTATAAAGACACGGAGGTACACAATACATAAGACAGGCAGGCCATGGTTCAAGTTCCACAGTATGTTTTTACTCAGGAACAATCATAGTGAGTAGAAACAAAAATAATCTATATTCCCTTTTGTCTGTCTTATTTGCAAGTTGCTGACCTGTGTGTAAAAGGGGTTCACTACCAAAAAAAGAAGCACTGTTACTTGCTTTGCCTTCCGTCGCACAAACAGGCTAAGAAGGATTGCATGGAGTCAGCACTCTGGACAGTACTGACTGAAAAAAGTGCATGTGCTGCCTAGCTTTCCTTATGGCACCAGGTGTAAGTTCATGGCCAGAATACAAATGAGCAAAGGTTCTAATGCAGCATGCTACACTTTTTATTAATGGTGTCCCACGTAAATTTATAACAATAACAAAAATAAAGATAACTATACATAACAATAACTATGTATCACAGGTCAATTGAGCATACACATGGTATCATATTGATTATATGTTTAATGGGTGTAGCATGACAGTTACTGTTCAGTAATTAAAAATTTACTTTCTGACCTGGGATGGGACTTCATAGTTTACTGACAGTCATCTATACACCTCCCATAACACAAGTATAACTGTAAAATAGAATGAATTGTGTGGGATGAACCAGAACTCAAAAATCTTCTCTGAAAGTGCCAGTATATTGTCACACATTACTCCAGTATCACACCTGAGCAAGCATAAATCAGGACCTTGTCATGTCACACACACACATACATAGTTAACTGAAGTATAATACCACTCACTCTTTATGGTGTATATTAGTAATCACCATGTTTGGCAAACACTTCTTCTGTGGCAATGAAGAAAAACACCTATATAGAAATGTACGTTTTCTCTATTTTACATAAGTTTGAATCTCAAACTGTACAAATTACTTTTATAACTGTGTAAGGTCCCATAAAATGTGTGTCAAGTCGCAAAACTGATTCCCTCCAAATTCAGGTCTTAAAAGCCAAGTCATTTAACATATCAGTGTTGACCAATGGACAAACTGTTGTCATGTATAGCAGCACACATGCCATAAATTAATGCCAACTGTCATATTACTCTTCCTATATCATAAACTGCCTTCCTCATTGTCTCTGTGCTTAACATCACACAAACACTGTTGGCATGGTTGTGTGGGTTTGCGCACTGGCAGTAAAACACAATATCATGAATTGGCAGGAAAACACTAACTATTGTTGGACATCTGCAGGCATGGCAGGAGCAAGGAAGTATAGTACCCAATTCAGGGCTCAAAGATGGGGTGTGGAGGAGTAAAAAATATTCATTGCACCCCTCATAAAGTACTACAGCTGTAGGCTGCTGCAGGGGGACTCTACCGGGTCTCAGTATAAGTCTGAGGCTTGGAACTGTCTAGCCAAGGCTGTCTCCAGGACGACAAGCATACCACGCACTGGGAAGCAATGTGGGCAAGGAAATGGTGTAAGCAGGCACAACTCAACCAGCAGCTGGATGAGTTTAGGACTGCTGACATCCCAAGGTTGTGTAAGTATACAAATAAAGCAACTTTAACTGAACTGGAAAGCTGTAAATAGCCAACACTGATACGCATAATGTTTTCATGTTCATTTTGTTCTCCTTCTCTATTTTCCAGCTACTCAGGAAATTTCAGCAAACAGGGAGGTGCATGCTGAAGGATTAGATTCAGAGAGGCAGGGTATATGTATGCAGCACAAAAACATGACTGTATTAATATTATTGTTCTTCCATACATTACTAGCAACTTAAGCATGCATATTTTAACTGTAAAAGCAAGCATACATGCTTTCTTCTATAACTTTAGGTAACAGTATTAGGCAAGTGTGATAGTGTATTCAGATTTGGTGGGTTCAATTCCCACAAGTAACAAATACATTTTAATTAGAAAAATATCTTATTAAATATTAATTTCATCAAAATTGGCTTTAATGCCAAGTTGTTAACTTAGTCTGTATTATCCTTAAAAGCATATATGCAAGGATTGCTTGTTACAATTCACAACTCTATTTTGGTTAAAAGCCCTATAGCTAATAGAATAATAAAAATCCATTTAACTGTAATAAAGAATTTATGAGACATATAATGGTTCTAATCATCCGTTTTCTTTTTCTTTTTGCCTCGCCCCACCCCTTATCTCTCCTTTTCATTTTTTTTTTCATATATGTGTACACACCATTTTGATGTCATACTTTTCTGTCAATAAACAAAATGATATTCAGCACAGGGAGGCAGGCCAACTGCTGTGACTCAGCCTGCCAACCTTCCACCGGCTGCCACACCAACACCCAACACATCTGGGATGCAACCTGCCAGTCCTGCCACGGAAGCCCACGCATTATCCAGACCATCAACATCAAGTAGCGCTGCCCTGGCAGCTGGTGCATTGGTACCTTCTGGGAGTATTGGTAGAGGAGGATCTTACGTCACCTGCCAGGAGCTGCCAGGGATGGTTTGTAAGGTATTAAAAAGTAGCACTGGTGCACACCTCAGCCTTCTGGAGAAGCTGTTCCTTCGAATGCAGGAAAAAATCCCCACATTAAACAATCCCACAGGGAGTGATGACAGCTGTGAGGGTGAGGACTAAATTATCACTGTTCCCATGTTTGATGGGCAAGTGCCTCCAATATCCCCAACCTATCCACAATCATGATGCCCCACAAACATTTGTGTCCATCACCATCCCTGTGTCTGTCTTGGTTGCCCTGCTTGTCTGCACCTGCTTCCTCATGTACCCTACCTGCCTGACCCTGGCATTCTTATGTGCCTTCCCCAACATTCCTCACTTTTTGGATACAAAAACAAAGAGGGCACCTATCCACAAAAAAATCTTGTCCCATACATAGCTCTCCAATTCAAATATGTATCTTCTCGATACACTTGATTTGGTCTAACTGGCTATACAACATGATTGCGTTGTCACCAATCCGTGTTGTGGTCTCAGTCCAAATTCATCCAATTTTCTATACATGTTCAGCTTATACTGTTGAAGAAATGGATAGCTATGGTTCTTTCCTAATTCCCTCCTGCAAATTGCTTTATGGCTTCCCCTTTGTTCTTCCTCCTGTTTGCACCCCCATTTCACCACCTTCCTATCTACCCAATTTTCATACCTTTAATCTGGCCAAAAAACAGATGCACATCATACACATGGCCAGAAATGGCCCCTAATAAACCCTTCACTTTTGCCCAATGCATCTGCGCAGAGTTTGGCATTGCACGCCAATGTTGAGTGACAGTGAATGGCTGTTCATGTTCTATGGCAAAACCTGGTGAGATTTTGCCATCAACCATACTAGTCCACTTATCTCCAGTCAATGTTGCTTAAACTCACTGCACTAAAGGAACACAGAGTTAAACCACAGTAAAGGCACTACTTTTAAACAGCTGCTCTGACAGTTATTTAGACTGCTGAATGTAAGAGAAAAAGAAGTTATGTACTTACCATAACATTCCATGTGAGTTGTTTGTCTCACCTTTATTCTCACTGATGGGTTCGGAGCCGATCCTCGGCTCGAACACGGCCGATAGCAAAGCTCAGGGTTTGCCAGTAGCTCAGGACCAAGCCCCTTATCCCACAATGCACTGCTGGAATTACCTCAGATCTTGTTTGCTGCGAGTAACAGTATATATATATATATATATATATATATATATATATATATATATATATATATATATATATATATATATATATATATATATATATATATATATATATATATATATATATATATATATATATATACCCTTTTATTTATTTCTACCAAGAACACTTCCTGAAGGAGAAGAAGAAATATTGAATAACCAGGATGATACTAGCCTCTAAGTCAACAGTCAGCCAGGAGCGGGAAGGAGGGAAGGACGTGAGAATAAAGGCGAGATAAACAACTCACATGGAACGTTATGGTAAGTACATAACTTCTTAATGTGAAGTTTTTAAATCTTGCCGTCTATTCTCACTGATGGGTAGCGTCCCTAGCAACCTCAATCTTGGGTGGATCATGGAAGTATGTTCTTCAGTACCATGGAACCAAAGGAAGACCTACCCTTGAAGCCTTATCTACTTTGTAATGCGTGATAAAGGTATGAGGCTTGCCAAGTGGCTGCAGCGCAAATATTGTCAAGGGGCAATTTAGCTTGAAAGGCAGAAGACATAGAGACGGCTCTGGTAGAATGAGCCTTAGGTTTGTGTGTTAATGGCATGTTCGCATTCTCATAAACAAAGGATATACAATCGGATAACCATTTAGATAAGGTTGTTTTAGCCACTGGATTGCCTTTTCTGGCTTCTGAGAAGGATACAAAAAGTTGATCTGATTTTCTAATATCCTTAGTTCTGTCAAGATAAAATCTGAGCTGTCTGTGTACATCAAGTTTGTGCAGCATGTATTCCAATTTGCTAGAGTGGTTGGGAAAAAAGACTGGCAGCTCAATAACCTGATTGATATTTGATTCAGGACAGACTTTAGGTAAAAATGAGGGGTTTGTTTTGAGAGATACTCTATCAGCATGGAAAATCATGTAAGGTGGTCTGATAGATAATGCTTGAAGTTCTAACACTCTGCGGGCAGAAGTAATGGCCACAAGAAAAATAGTTTTCCAGGATAAATATTTGAGATCACAAGAAGATGCTGGTTCAAAAAGGGGAAGAATAATTTGAAACAGCATAAAGTTTAAATTCTAGGGAGAATAGGGAATTTTGATAGGAGGTCTCATGTGAAGAACGCCTTTAAGAAAAGTCTTAGATAATTTATGGCCCATAACATTTGAGCCACCAAACCCAAGGTGGACATTTAAGATGGCAGTTAAATGGACTCGAACTGTAGCAGCTGCTGCCCCTTCCTTAAAAATCTTTGTCAAGAATTGTAAAATAGATGAAAGCGGAGCTCGGAAAGGGTCAATTTTCTGCATGTTGGCCCAGATTGAGAACCTTTTCCATTTACTGCCATATAATTTCCTGGTAGATGGCTTGTGAGAAGACAAGAGAATTTGTCATGTATCTTCTGAAATTGAATGAAGCCTGGAAATTATGGGAAGTGGATTAGCCAAGCAGTCAGTTTCAGGGACTGCAGTGAAGGATGGAGGTCCCCTGATGGGTGCGTCAGAAGGTCCGGAACTAGGACCAGGATCCATGGATCTTCCAACAGATGATGGTGGAGAAACGGGAACCAAATCTGTCGAGGCCAGTAGGGGGCTATGAGAATAACAGTCCTTCCCAGCGATTTTGCTTTCTGTAAAAATCTGGGTACCAATGGGAAGGGTGGAAATGCATAAAGGAGACCCGGGGGCCAATCGTGTAAAAGTGCATCTCTCGGGGGATGACCGGGAGGTGGTATTAGGGCAAAGTAGCTTCTGCATTTTGAATTGATGTGGCTAGCAAAGAGTTCGCAGCAAGGCTGGTCCCATTTGCGGAAAATCAACTCCGCAACCTGTTGTTTGAGAGACCACTCGTGAGGGAGCAATATCGCCCTGCTTAGCTTGTCCACTATCACGTTGGATTCCCCCGGGATGTGCGTTGCTAACAGAAAATGCTGGCATGACACAGCCCATTGCCAGACCCTGAGGGCTTCTCGACAAAGGGGGTAAGACTTGGTTCTGCCTTGCTTGTTCAAGTACCAGACTACTGACAAGTTGTCTGTCTGAATTGCAACAGTCCCTAGAGGGAGAGAGTCCTGAAAGTACTGCAACGTCAGAAGTACCGCTCTCAACTCTAGAACATTGATTTGCAGATGTGATTCTTGATCTGTCCATGTGCCTTGGGCAGTCTTTCCTGAAAATGCCCCCCCACCCTATCAGGGAAGCGTCTGTGGTCACAGTGGCTACTGGGGGGGGGCAAAGGGTCTTCTAATTGTGACATGAAGAGACGTCAACCACCACTGAAGGTTTCTCTTGCAAGAATCCGTGATGAGAATTATGTGGTGCATTGGTAGTTTCTGGTACGACCACTGAGCAAAGAGGAGCCATTGAAGAATTTGCATATGCATCCTTGCGAGTGGTATAGCCAGGATTGCTGCCGCCATCAAACCTAGCACCTTCAAGACCTCTGCTGCTGTAGCTTTGTTCTTTGACACCAGTGAGCTGACATGTTGGTGGAGAAATGAGACTCTTTCGATAGGAAGACATGGAGTGGTAGTTGAGGTATCTAACTCTGCTCCTATAAAAATGGTATGCTGCGATGGCGATAAGGCAGACTTTTCGAAGTTGACTGTAATGCCTAATTGATGGCAGAGTGGCAGAGTGTATTGTGTTGCCTGAGTCAATTGATGCCTGGTGGTAGCGGTGAGGAGCCAATCGTCTAAGTATGGAAACACCTGGAATCCTAGACGTCTCAGGTGAGCCGTGATCACTGCCATCATTTGGTGAACACTCTGGGGGCTGTAGTGAGACCAAAGAGCAGGGCTCAAAATTGGTAATGAATGGCTCCCAGCCAGAAACGCAGATGATCTCGCGAGTGTCTGTTCATCTTTATGTGATAGTACGCGTCCTTGAGATCTATTGAGCACATCCAATCGCCTTTCCCTAGGAAGGGAAGAATGGACTGAAGCGTGACCATTTGGAACTTCTCTTTCTTTACAAATTGTTTGAGTTTGCTGAGGTCCAAGATAGGTCTCCTGTCCCCTGTTTTCTTTGGTACCAAAAAGAATCTTGAGTAAGTTCCAAATCCAACTTGGTCTGCTGGGACTGGTTGGATGACTCTTTTTTTCTAGCAATCTGTGGACCTCTACGATTGCTTGTTCCCTGAGATTGGGTGGAACATCTGGGATTCTCTTTACAGGAATGGGAGGGGAAGAGAACACTATGAAATATCCTCTGGAAGTGATGCTTTGTACCCATATATCTGTTGTTATGTTTAGCCAGGTTTCTGGGTACAAAGACAAGTGACCCCCGACTGCCTCCAGAGCCAAACAGTCGGGCCCCCTTTCAGGGGCGCTGGTAGGGTTGACCGGAGAACTGACCCCTGTCACCTTGTTGCTGCTGACCCCCTCTGCCGTGGGGGTGGTGTCTTCCATTATAACCCCCTCCTCTGCCTCTAGAGGGGGTTTCTCCACGTGTGTCCTGAAAGGCTCCTTGTGCTTTTTGAAACACATTTTCCCTCCCCTAGGGCCCTTGGGGTAAAGCCAAGTAGGGGTAGAAAAATGTACTCCAATGGCAGATAAGGTCTTGCCTTCCTGCTCACACCTGGTTAAAGTTTCCTTTACTTTGGGCCTAAACAGTGATGAGCCATCGAATGGGGTGTTAATAAAGGAAGACTTAAAGGGTTCCACAAAGGAACAGAGACGCATCCAGGCTTGTCTTCGAAGAGCAATGCCCGAATTAGCAGCTCTACTCGAACCATCAGCTGCATAGGATATGAGACGCATGGACGAGTTTACCACTGAGTTTAGGGTAGCGAGCTGGGTGTTGACTTTGTCGGCCACCCCTGCAGCTACTGTACCCTAGAGCATATCTCCTAGCTCTTTCAGGAAATCTCTTTGTAGTCTCGTAAAGTGGGTTAAGTAGTTCAGTGATCACAGAGAAAATGTCGCTGAAATAAACATGTGTTTCCCATATCTATCCATGACCCTAGAATCTCTGTTAGGAGGATGGATAGATGTGGATGTCTCAGACACTTCCTTTTTGGTGGCTGCAGCTACCACCATGGCTTCAACAGGCACTCCCTTTGTCAAAAATGGCATGTCCACTGGGGCAGACATGAATTTATTGGGCTTATGAGGAACAGGTTCCATGGCCTCTGGTGACTCCCACGCCTTACGAGAGATCAGTTCCATGAGCTCATCATAAGTCGGAGACACCCAAGAAGTTGAAGGTTGAGACACAAAAGCCGTCAAGAGCACGGACTCATCCTCAGTAGGGGTCTTGGACTGTCAATCGCCCCTCTGACTAAGGATCTTTAGTATCTCTGCAAAGGAGATGTCCTCAGAGGGGGATTGAAGGGACCCTTCTGACTCATCCAAGTCTGTGTCAGATGTCAAAGACTCCTGCGGGGAGTCTAAGTGCCTCCTCTTGCACAATCTCTTCCTGGGCACCTCCTCAGTGGGGGGATCTGGGGAGGTCTCAGAAGAGCTGGGGACACCCTTTGGGGGTACTTGAGGCTCGGGGTCTCTACGCTTGGGGGGACCGGTAGACAAAGAAGCAGACACAGGAGCTTGTGGGGAGAGGGAAGGCTGAACCGATGCTGATGTTGTCTTTGGAGACAAAACTCTCCTCATAGCATCGAAGGCACCATGGCTCCGACGGGAAGGAGTGGACAGACCAGAGAGTACCGTCCAATCCTCCCACACCAAAACCCTGGGCTCCGAGCCCGAGGTAGGAGCCGAGCTCATCCGAGCCGAATCCCCGTGAGGATTAGTCGGCACCGACAAATCAGTTCGACTATCCTCCCTGGACCCGATGGGAGAGCGTCGGCTCATAGAGTCCTCGGTGGGTGCCGAGGACATCCGAGTAGATGGAGCCGATAACACCAGTGCGGGTATCGGTTCCAAGGGTTCGACAATCATCGGTTCAGTATCCTTCAGCTCTGAGAGTCCAGTACGGCTTGGAAGAGGAGTAGACAAATCCGGTTCCATGGTCTTCGGCACCGACGAGCTGGTCGGGGCCGACAACAATTTGTCAAGTCCTGGTGCATGTAAAAGCTTCTGCACTAGCCGATCCATGTCCAAATCCAAAAGGCTGGCTGAGGACTTAGCTGAATGCACTGAAGGTGTTGACTGGAGCAGAGGAGAAGAGGGAATTTCGGAGACCGGCTCCAATACTTAGAGCTGGCTCCAAATCAAAGGTACACTCGGTTCTGAGGTCTGTGGAACTGATGACCCTCCCTCTGAAGATTTCACCTTTTTTGTCACTTTATCTGTAGACCTTGTGGATTTAGAGGATTTGGAGGACGTGCTAGTACCCTCATGGCTACTCAACACCTCAGAAAAGGAATGCTGTAATAATCTCCTGTCTATAAGCGTACTCCTTCTCTCCAAGAGGACTGTTGAAGAAAAGGAATGGCAAATGCTGCAAGTGTCTTGGAGGTGTTTAGCCCCAGACAGTAGACACATTGAATGCGTCAGTCAGTGACAGACATTTTCTGCCCACAATCTGGGCATTTTTTGAATCCTGATTTAAGATGGGATTTCTCCTTTTCATCCAACATAGTTAAATAAAACAAAACAGTAAACTGCAAAGTAAGACAGTAAAGTCCTTACTTACTTTGTAAAGACCCACAAAATAACTAAGCCCAATCCGGGCAGTTTCTATAACAAATAATTATAGATTACAAATATAGGGCTAAAGAGGTCCACAGAGAAAACCCTATTAGAAAAAAAACTAATAAGTGTAAATAAGGCTAAAGGCCCACGCAAACCAACTAAGCCAACAGGTACTATCTATCTAAAACTATAGATTCTATTATCAAATTATCTAATACTAACACACAACTATCTTAGAAAAAGAAACATTTTTTTTATAAACTTGCTGTTTTTTTCCCCACAAATGGTCCGAGCTAGATGGATCACCGAGATCTCTCTTGCCGCAGCAAACTAGATCTGAGGTAATTCCAGCAGTGCATTATGGGATAAGGGGTTGGCCTCGAGCTACTGGCAAACCTTGAGCTTTGCTATCGGCCGTGTCGGAGCCGAGGATCAGCTCCAAACCCATCAGTGAGAATAAACGGCGATATTTAACAACTTCACATTGCAAATTACTCTGTAGAGTGTTGACATAAATCACTTTACTGATGATGTTTTTGACAGTGACTTTAAGTTTTTTTTTGTCAGATACATCTCTCATCATTTCTTAGTGTGGTGATATATCTGTATTATATATTTAATCACACACACATTAAAATTTTCCAAAATTATGATTTTTCATGGAGATATATTGAGTACTTCCCAAAAATGAGTACGTAAAGTGACATCCATCCCCACTGTTCTCATATATTTAGCTAACCTTTTCTGCTTGTCATAAGCCTGCTGTCCTTCTCCTAAGGCTTCTCTACTCCTATGTCACTCAGTTCATGCTATATAGCATGTAGTGGTAATAATGACAACAAGCCAAAAACATGACCATTAAAGTGTCATTACAAAACTAAAATGCTAGTTGCATGTTCATCTCTGCTTGTATTCATCCCATCCATCCAAATACTCTTATCTATTAGGTTGATGGATGGTGTCTGCAGACTGACTTGACTGTGCTGATGGATAATACTGACATTGTTTCTTAATTCAATAGTTTATCAGCGCTCATGTACTGTAGAATGTTTTAAAACCCTCTGTAGGATTCCATTAGGGACATGTTCAGGTGATGATGGATTAAATCTTCATCTAATGTCATGTGCAAACTATCCTTACTATGACAAAGCACAGAGCACACACTTTTCAGGATACGTGGCCAGATCCATAGAGTTAGCACTTCTGCTGAGTCAGAAATAATCAATTCAAAACATGTACCACCCCTTGTCATTTCTAGAAAGCTGTACACATGATTAAATTGTGATTTACACTAAACACAGAAAGTGTGATAAGAGACTTAGGGACACAGGTGGACAGTGGTCTCACCTTCGATAACCACATCGCCACAACAGTCAGGAAATCCTTCTATGTGGCACACTTCATCACGAAGGGCTTTTCATCCAGAAAAAAGGAGGTCATTGTCACACTGTACTTATCCCTCATTAGACCCATTATAGAATACAACGCCCCATTTGGTATGTACCTCTCAAGACATCTGCAACAACTGGAAAGGCCTCAGAAATACCTCACTAAAAGAATCACAGGCCTAAAGCAGATGCCCTACGCTGACCGCCTTAAAAAACTCCAGCTATACTCTGTCGCATATCGTCTACTCAGAGGCGATCTCTGCTTAACATACAAGGCCATGTCAAACCCAGAGCTGTTGGACATGCTACACTTAAAGAAATCCCAATCCCTCAGAGCTACACGCTCCAGGGATCTAAACCTTGTCATCACAATAAACAAAACATGCTGGAGGGATAGGTTCCTGACCCAGAGACTCCCCAGACTCGGGAATAGATTGCCCATACATGTCAAGCAGAGTGCCTCTTTGGACCTCTTCAAGAGGAACCTTGACGTTTGGATGGGAGAAAGGAAAGTCACCCCAGGGATCACGTCAGTCGCCCTGCTAGACAGGGGTCCAGGAAAGTAAATAATGTGGGAAGAAATAGCCAGGGAATTGTTATGGCTAGGCTTGTATAGGCCCTAGGGCTGATAGCCTAGTACCAACCTATGAACCTATGAATTTGCAGTGTGGCCTGCAAAACAGCTAATAGTTATACAACTGTATAGATGTAGGCATTAATGATAAAAATTGTGGAAGACACATACTTTATTGTAGTCATTGCTTGTCACATTTGCAGTTATTATCACATTTACTTAGGTAATGCCATCCTGACACCATCTGTAAAAAATTTAATTAGCTGGATTTGAACCCTGTGTTACCTGTGCTCTGACCATGAGTTCACTGCTCTTACACCTGCTGCCACAGGGGAAAGCTAGGCAGCAGGTGTATTTTCACACTCAGCATGGTCCAGACTGCTGACGGCCATGCATCACCGCTTAGCCTGCTTGCACAAAAGAAGGCAAACTAGTAGACATATTACTATTTTTCACTGGAGCAGACAACTGTGATTGCTTGTCACTTAACGCCACACAAACTGGGAAGACAACAGCAACAGTTCTTAATGCCATAATCATTATGACACAACATTTCCAATATAAACTACAGTATGAACAGCAAGCATATCTGTCAGCTATTTCTCACATGGCATATATTCACAACTACTACTTCTCAAGATTAAGTTTTATTCATTAAATGTGAATTTCGCATGTGCAAACACTTTGCCTTCGTTCATGCAAATCAATTTCTCAGCAGTGTGCTATGCAAAGAGGTGTTTGGCATGTATTGCTATGGTTACTGCCCAGTTCCCATCAAAAGGTATTTTAAAACACAACAGAAGGAAGGGACTTGTTATTCATTACACCTATTTATTCAGGCTCATGGTTGCCCTGCACCAATGCACTGCAAAATGATATCACAGAAATAGGTCTAACATCAACTACAATTCAGAAATAAAGAGCACAACTGCATTGTTACATTTGTTAAAGCTTTATACTGACACTAGACACAGAGACTGTCTGATAAATGTATTACTGAAGACATTAATTCATCAGAATATGAACATTCACACATCAACACTTGCATTTATGCCATTTCCAAACTCTGTGTGTGTGTGTGTGTGTGTGTGTGTGTGTGTGTGTGTGTGTGTGTGTGTGTGTGTGTGTGTGTGTTATGTCCACAACATATCGAGAAACAGGTACACATATGTCTCAGTTCTACAACATGCATTCATTACAGTTTACTGCATATAGGTTAAGAAGCTGTCTTTTAAAGTATTTTTGCATATTACAAGCAAAAAAGCAAATCCAAAGTCCAGACGTTGCACACAAGTCTCTAACAGTATACAGTACGTTACCTGCAACATAATGATGATGTCATCCTCTATAAAGAACACTATGACAAGGAAAAAAAATCAGCCTTCTGTGATGGCGTGAATGTTAAGTACTGTGTTCTACAGTCGGGGTAAATAGGTATGGAATCAAATTGCACAATAGAAAACTTGTGTGAGTGCCTGTATGTCTAACTGTGTGTATGAATAGTCAGAAGAGCATATGGGTCTGTGTCCTAGTGTAATCACTCAAGTCACCATGAGAACAAAGTTTTACAGTCATACATGACTATACAGCAATTAAACATAGCCATACTAACATCATCTTTACAACATACACTGATGATGTCATCTGCTATAAAGAGGTATCTTGTGCCATGGTGCCAGTGTTAAGTACTGTGCTCTCTAGCTAGTGTAGACAGCTAGGTAGGGCTTCTATTCTCACTGCAGTCAGTGTGTGTGTGTGTGTGTGTGTGTGTGTGTGTGTGTGTGTGTGTGTGAGTGTGAGTGTGAGTGTGTGTGTGTGTGTGTGTGTGTGTGTGTGTGTGTGTGTGTGTGTGTGTGTGTGTGTGTGTGTGTGTGTGTGTGTATATGTGTTCATTCTAGTATAAGTCTGGAAACAATTTTAAAACCACATGTGACACTACAGCTATGTCACACACTTCTGCCCACTTCTTATTAAAATACACTTATGATGTGATCCCATCTAAAGTTCACTCTGGCAGTATTGCCCTCAGACATCTGTATTGGTATGAGCATTAACTACTGTGTTCTTTAGCTTGTGTAATTAGATAGATTGTGGTTCTAATCTCACAGCAGTCAGTGTGTGTGTGTGTGTGTGTGTGTGTGTGTGTGTGTGTGTGTGTGTGTGTGTGTGTGTGTGTGTGTTCATTTAAATACAAGCGGGTTGACAATCTTACACCAAACTGTGAATCTACATCCATGTAATACACTTCTTTCATCATCATCATCTTAGCATACACTGATGCTGTAATCATCTGTGACAGTATAAAGTCAGAGATCTATGGTGGTGCTACTGTCGCGTTATATGGAATCCAGTTTGTATACCCCCACAGGCCTAACGTTCAAATCTGACCTCATTCAACTGCTGTGTGTGTGTGTGTGATTGGTGGTATATTACTGACAGTATATTATCTTTTGAATCTGTCTTCATTTGAATCCCACTCAAGAGAAGCTTTACCATAGCCTCATTAATCCATGTTCCCCAAATTCCCTCTACAAGCATAACAATGCTTTCTGCAGAACACTTCTCAAAGATGCTTTCATACATCGTGAAGCACAGCCCGTCTGTGACCCTCTTCAGGCCATTTGCACACCACTGGATGTGTGATTACTAATTCTGTCATGGGGTTGTGCACATACCCCATATGGGCAGACACAATATTTAATACATTCAAACACATACACACATATGTACTTACCCCTACTATCTTACATCAAATAGCTATACTGATTTTGGTTTACACCCTAGAATAATGGCTATGATGTTATGTGATGTTGACAGATATTCTACTTATGTTCTATGGCCTACAAAGACTGTTTATGTCAATGTTGCGGTCATCCACATATGCTGTGTTGAGCTGTGGATGTACGTTAGCTTTACAACAGTGTATTCCTATTTGAAATTTGATGTAATGTATTGATGGCCACTGCTGCCATTTAATTACATGTTCCTTCCATAACAGTTATAGTAATATGCCACATGAGAACTGCTCCTATGGAATGATACTATGTATACTGTTGCCTTAATAAGGCACATGTTCTGGTACTGGAGTATATTAACATTCCACACATTTCTCATTCAACCATCACAGTGAGACTTGCAGTATGGCACATGTGTGCATGTGTATAACTACCATCATGAAATGCTATGTGATATACAGCAATATTATATCATACTAATTACATGGGGATATATGCCTTATTTCATCCACATATTGTCATGCTGGTATATACACAAACATATAACCAGTTCAGATTCACTTGCATCTGTATGAATTCAGTGAATGCCCAATTGTGTTGCTATTCACCCACCAAACATACTCAAAACAACTCTCACTTTAACATCACAGCAAAAGACAACACCACTATATACCCAACTGAACACACCAAATTGCTAGGAGTGGAAATAGACAATAAACTAAAATTTGACATTCACATATCCATGACCATAAAAAAAGTCCACAAAAAACTAGGAGCATTATACAGAAATAAACAATTTCTCACCAAAGCAGCAAAGATTTCAATAGCAAATTCCCACCTTATCTCCACCCTACTTTATGCCTCTCCAGAATATACCAACCTAAGGCAATGTGATCTAAACAAGCTAGAGACCTGCTACAACAAAATCGCCAAATTCGCCACAGGGGCATCCTACCGTAGTCACCACGGTCTCTCACTTGCTAAACTGGGCTGGCTTGAACTCCCTCACCTCCTTCAGTAGTATCAACTCTCACTCGCCCACAAACTAATAAACCATCCACTAAATGTCCCATCCCTCCAGAATCTACTCCAACCCTATTGCACCACCAGACCACTAAGATCCAGCAACAAAAATCACTTGCAGATCACTAAAGCCAATAACTCTGCTGGTGAAGCCCTATTCTCTTGCGCCATAGCCAAATTATGGAACTCACTCCCACCCAAAATTACCTCCGTACCATCATGCACCAACTTCAAAACTTTATTAAAAGCGCACCTAAAAACATGCTGGCTATGCCCTTGCAACTCCCACTCTAATATCATCCACCCCATCCAACTACTACCTTTCTTTCACCTCCACTAACTACCTTGATGATAGCAAGCTCAGATGCTCATAAGCCTAGTACTTATTATACAGCAGGAACTTCTCATTGTTACATTTGTTAATGCCTGTTATGTACTTCACAGATAAAGATTCTAGTTGTCTACTGATGTACTATGTTCTTCATCTGTAAACATGTTGTAAGTAATTTCTATGTTAAATTGTTAATCGCTATGTAATCCAATGTAACTACTGTCTGTTTATTTTACTGTGGAGCTTTTCTCCCCGGGCCTCTGCTGAAAATGGACCCACGACCAGTCGGACACTCCCGGTCAACAAATTTAAATAAATAAATAAATAAATATTCACAACATTATTCAGATGTTAGCAGCAGCATTGTGTGACTGTCAGCATTTGTGTCATTATCTGTTTTGCATGAAACACATCCACCTCATGTGCACTGTGCCCACATATGGTACCAAAGCCTTTAAACACACCCTTCCAATGATAAACATATAGTCATATGATCTGCAAGTAAAAATAACGTGAGGTAGGTAAAGCTGTACAACTGTGTTAACAGTTCTATTGTGTGTCATGTGATGGCATACCCAAGGTTGTATTTGGAGGTGCTCACAGAAATTTTTTTTTGTTAAGTAATTACAAATTCTTATGGGGAATACACAGCTCTATGGATGGTACCACCAATATTCACCCAGAAGCAATGGACAACCTGCTAGCTGACAGATCTGGACCAAAATTCAACCCCATCTCCAGCCCTTGTCACCCAAAGTATACATGCAAACGTTACTCAACATATTTTCTCAGGAAACAGCTCATCTGTGTGCTCTCTAAGGCTAAAAGCATGGCATCAATGAGCCCTGACAACATCCCACGTTGCATTATCAATAAATTAAACATGATCTAGTAGACACAGTTGGATCCCTACTTAACCACAGCCTCCATACAGACTATTCTCAGGCACAATGGTGAACAGCAACAGTCATTTGTCTGAACAAGGGGAGACCATCACCCAACACAGGTAAATATGGACCCACAAGACTGACCAGCCTCATCTGTAAGCCAATGGAAAGAAATCATCATGGACCTTATCAACAGGAATACTGTTACTCTCCTGACTGTGTAACCAAATCATTTTTGATTTTTTTAAGGCTAGATCATGTCTGTTAAATCTGGTAGACTTCATTGAGAAGTTCACCAAGGCCATGAATGAGGGAAACAATGTCCATACCTCATAACTTGACCTGGTCAAGGCATTGGACACATTTCCACACTCAGGCATTACAGAGCAACTGTCCCAACTGGTCATAAACCAGTAAATCACCAAGTGGGTAGCCCAACAGATCACCACCAGGACACACTGTCAAAGTGTTTAAATTAACTTCTAGCAAGAGACCAGTGACCTGTGCATTAACACAGAGTTCTGTACTAAGTCATTTCTTGTCTGGTATGTAATTTACAGCAGTCGAGACAAAGTTAGACAGCAGCCAACTTTATGGATGAGTGAAAATTGTGTACAATCTGGGAATCCAGTAACAGTACTGACATACTGCAGAAAGTATTAACACACATAAATGAATGGTGCCAGGGTCTTGGAGGCACACAATGTCCAAAAACCATAACTAATTTTTTTTCTAAATCAGATACTCAACATAATTACAATATAGACAGAACATACAAATGGGTACACACAGTGGTACATTATCTGCCTATTCATGTAGACAGTAATTGTAAGTTGAACACATGTGCAACAGCCGGAGCAACACCAGAGATTTTTGGCCAAGGAGGATACATGGTGTACTAGACAAGTCCTATGTGGAAAGACTGAAACCCATAACACTGTATATTGTCCCCTACAGACTAATAAGGGCCAATTTGTGTCAAGCCTAAAGGTTAGTCTCCAATCTGGCCCTGATATAAATGTCACACAATGGTGAAGCAAACTGCTCAAAAGTCACTCTTTCAAAAGATGATAACCTAGCCTCTGACATAATAAATCATGTTGGAAGCTTCTCATTCACGTAAAGCAAAGGCCATTCCTGAATGTATTCAAGTGCACCCTACACCAACTGATGGTTAATGTTAATTTTAATCCTGGTGCTGGGCCCATGTCCCTCATGGGCAGAGGCAGTTTGTCTTAGATAACATAGCATAGGCTCATAACTGTGTGAACTTTGTTCACATAGATATTCAAAAGTGTGAAATGTGTTAAATATAGCTAGGCTTTTATGTCATCCTGGAACATTAACCTAGTTCTATCGTACCCAACTGATATGTTAGCACAACTCCTCTCTAGGCACCCTGTTATATGCTTTCTCTAAGTTTACAAAAACACAATGCAACTCCTTCCGACATTCTCTGTACTTCTCCATCAACACTCTCAGAGCAAATAATCACATCTGTAGTGCACTTTCCTGGCATGAAACCATACTGCTGATCACTAATCATCACGTCCCTTATTAACCTTGCTTCCACTACCCTTCCCATAACTTCATGCTGTGACTGATCAATTTAATCCCTCTGTAGTTACTACAGCTCTGCACATCACCCTTATTCTTAAAAATCAGTACCAAAACACTTTCTCTCCATTCCTCAGGCATCCTCTCACTTTCCAAGATTTAATTAAACAATCTGGTTAAAAACTCCACTGCCATTTCACCTAAACACCTCCATGCTTCCACAGGTATGTCATCTGGGCCAACAGCCTTTTCATTCTTCATTCTCTTCATAGCTGTCCTTACTTCCTCCTTGCTAATCCATTGTACTTCATGATTCACTATCCCTACATCATCCAACCTTCCTCCCTCTCATTCTCTTCATTCATCAACCCCTCAAAGTACTCTTTCCATCTCCTCAACACACTCTCCTCACTTGTGAGTATGTTTCCCTCATTATCCTTTACCTGCTGCACATCTTTCCTAGCTCGGTCCCTCTGGCTAGCCAATCGGTACAGGTCCTTTTCTCCCTCCTTAGTGTCCAACCTTTCATACAACTCTTCATATGCCTTATCCTTCGCCACCTTTCTCTTTGCCATGCACCTCATCTCCTTATACTCCTGTCTACTTTCTTCATCTCTCTGCCAATCCCATTCTTCTTTGCCAACCTCATTCTCTGTATACTCTCCTGTACTTCCTCATTCCACCACCATGTCTCCCTGTCGTCCTTCCTCTGTCCAGATGTGATACCAAGCACTAAAATTCCCAAATGTTATAAGAAACAGAAGCAACTTGGCAACCCTAACCAAGCACCTTTCTAGCAGTCTCCCTTACTAGCTCTGCTGTAGTTACCCAGCTATTTGGTAACTCTTCACTGAAAATTATACTTTATACCGGGGGTTTTTGGCATAAGAATGGGGTGAATTGCATCCTATATCTTTAAAATGTTTATAAGTCTAGCTTGTTCATTATGCTGTGTAAGAATTTGCAGCTAGTATCCAACTCAAACTAGACAACTATTCACCCTTTCTTATCCCTTGCAGTGAGTTTTCCATAAGCCTATAAAATGTACAAAGATTCCCATGCATATTGCTCCACTGCTACATTAATTATAAACATTTAAACAATTTAACATGTTCAGCTTTTATAACAAGGTCTAACAGACAGAAGCTACAACAGTGTTTCTCTGTATCTATTCCTAAGCTGCATGAGTACATGTTTGAGCAACTTTTCCATAACTGAAATTGCCCACTATTATCTGTAATGTGGCTGAGACAAGAATGCCTAATAAGAGGCAAAAATCATCTGCAGGGCAATGCTGAGAAGATAACTGAGAAGGTAAAGGAACAAACAAATGAAAAATAAACATAATAAATGGAGCAAAATCAAACATACCCATGTCATCAATTGTAGCAAGTAGGTATAGCTGCTTTCCAGAGTGAGTTATGAAGATAGAAGTAATAACTACATTTTTTGCTTCCCATGTGCAAACTAAAGAATAAGTTGATGCACTGAATGCTGCAATTCCACTGGGCAAGCCAGCAAAGATGTACCGTCCATCTTGGGATGTTGTAACACAGTTTGCCCTCTCTCGAAGCTGCAAGGCAACAATAAGGACAGAAAAGACAAAGGAAAATTAAATGAACTTGCATCCAATGAAATGAAGGCCCTAACAAAAGCAGAAAGCTACCCTAAATGGAATAGTATTACTCTTCAATGAAAATTACAAGCAAAATAATTCATAATTCATTGACAAAACTGATACTACAGATTCTTATAAATAAGGGGTAGTTTGCTCTATGCATTAAAGAATTCTACTGTGGGATTAGAAAATTCAGACAAGGATATATTAGCTGCTCACTGTGCCACCTTCAATCCACAGAACTACTGGAATGACAAATAGATTATTTTATAAAAACTGAAATTATCTGAAATTATCCACCAATGACATGCCACCCAACCAATTTATATTTATTCTGTTTCCATGCAACAAACAGCTTAAAATACCTCACTTTTGTCCACACTACTGATATTCCACTATTAAATCTTACATTGTTTTCAATCTCTGTACTTCTCATACAGTGTACTCCTAAACTGTAAATTTGCAATTCTTTTTCTTATTTTGATGTATGTGGCGGAGCTTTTTTCCCCAGGATTCTGCTGAAAATGGTCCAACAGCCCAGTCGGACATTCCCAGTAAACAAATGTAAAATAAAATAAAATAAAAATAAATTGTAATGTAAACAGTTAAAAGTCCACCTCTGCATTTAGCATTGGGCTAGTAATCTTCAAAAACTTTTCATAGTCAACACTGACTTCCAGTTAATGTCTATTATGAAAGAAAATGGGCAATAAAGTACTGTTGTATACGTGCTACTTACTTGTACCAGTATACACTCAAATTCCTCACTGCCTCAGTGACATTTGAGGTCATCTGCCATGGTAACCCAGTACTGGCCAGCTTCCAAAGGCTGAAACTCCTCTCCCACTCTCTTCCTGAGACAGCTTGCTGGCTGAGCTTATTCTGAGAGGGAAGCTTTCAGCTGTCACAGGAAGTGAGTGTTCAGGCTTTTTTGCTTACCTGAAGCCAGAAGCATCTAGCAAGAGTAAATTCAAAGCCAATCACAATACCATATTAAAAACAAATCCAACAACAACCAAATCAAAAAAGTTGAAACTCTTCTCAACTATGAACATTCTGGAGGATAGCAGGTGATTTCTGGCCACAAAGGCAGTGAAGAATTTGAATGTCCACTGTTACAGGTAAGTAGAACTTAAGAAACTGTGATATATTTATCATTCACACTGCCTCTGTGGCATTTCGGATAGATTCCCAAAGCTTAGCCTACCTGGGAGTTGGAGGGATGAGGATACAGAAGCCCCTGGAGAATGGTCCTATCAAAGCCTGCTGTGATCCTTGAAGAATTCAACTTGTAGTTTTTTGTGAACCATAAACACAGGACCAAGGCCGCTGCATCTAGAATGCTTCTAGGAGTCCACCCCTTTCCTATATGTCATCAAAGAGGATTAACCTTAAGCTTGCCTGGAACAGTTTTACCATGGTTGCAGTAACAGAAAAACAATAGTATAGGAATGCCATCACACAATAGTTTGTTTAGAGACAAACTGAGCTTTATTTGACCCTGTATAGGAGACAAAACAGCTATTCAGCATTACAACTGGGCTTTGTTCTGTCAAGGAAGTACCTGAGCTGCCTATGCATATCCAAGGTATACAGAATCTTTTCTTCCTTGCTTTTTGGATCAGGATATAACACTGGGAGACTGACTGCTTGATTAAATTAGGCATTCATGATGGATTAGTGCATAACACAACCCTATCCTCATAATAAATGAGATAGGATTGGCCCACCACGACAGCTTGCAGCTCACAGAGTTGCCTTGCAGAAGTAAGAGTAATGAGTAAAACAGTCTTCCAAGTAATGAACTGTGAAGTAGCCTTTGAGGCAAAGAACTAAGGTGAATTTTTCAAGAACAAAAATGAGACCCCAGGGAGGAGGAATTTGCTTTCAAAGGGGTCTCACATCCTTTCCTAAACTGTTTGACCACAAAATGAGACAATAGAGGGGGATCCTTGGGAAGACAAGCTGAAATGGCTGCAAGATGCACTTTGATAGACGCACATGACAAAAGTAGCACACAAAAATATTTCAAAGCTAGTGGGGTCTGTTATTGGCTAAGCACCACTGACAAATCCTCTTCCACTTGTAAACATAAGATTTTCTAGTTGTAGGTTTTCTTGCTTCCTTAATTACCTGCTGCATATCCTCATGGAACTAGTGCCAAAAAGGTATCAAAACAGAATTATCCAGGCTGTCAAGTTGCAATTGTTCTAAACTGGGGTGTGCCGTTCACCCGATACTGCATGAGCAGATCCAGTCTGTGAGGCAGCTTGTAGCAATTGCCCTTGGTCAATTCCATTAAAAATAGGAATCAGCTTTGCCTGGACCAAAACTGGGTTACCATGATGATCTCTGGAAATTTTGAATCCTTAGACATACAATGTGAATCACTGGAAAGGGTAGAAATGCAAACAGGGACATTCTTGACCATGGGAATAACACAGAGTCTGCCTTCCAAGTAAGGCTGCAAGGATGTCTTGAACAGAATGTTTTCAGTTGTCTGTTTTGAAAGGAGGCTAACAGATCTACTTGAGGTGTTCCCCACATTTGGATCAAGTCCTGGAAGACTTCTACATGGAGCTGCCACTTGTGAGGGTTTGTCCAGGATCTGACTGCCACTGTGTTTTGCTCTGATGGACTGTATGAGACCTGAAGAGTCAGAAAATGCTGCAGAGCCAGCTCCCAGATCATTATTGCTACCCCCTTGTATCCCCTTGCTTATTCATTTACTACATCATGGCAGTGTTGTCTGTGACCACTAAAACAAGACCCAGAGTCCATAAGTGGTGAAGAACTTATGGCATGAATCACTGCCTACATCCCTTTTATGTTTATGTATTTTGGCATGTCCTAAGGACCCCACAATCCTTGCACTTAAACTCCCATGGACACTATTCCCCACACAAAATCTAAAAAGTCTGTCTGGACAGACTGGACTGGGGTCTAAAGAGAGAAAGGGAACCGTGGGTTCAGAGACAGTTGATCCGTTTACCACCATAGTTCCTGTTTCATAAATCCCAGGACAGTACCTGGAAATCTAAGGGATAAAGGTGCTGGATCCAACAATTATTCAAGTACGACTGAATTTCTCTTGTGAGTAGTCTGGCTAGTGATATCATGAGGATCATTGCTGCCATGAGGCCTAGAATTTTGAGGAACTCCCTTGCTGAGGCTACACCTAAAAGAGAGAAAGGATTCTAAGAAAATGTCCAGATAAATCAGAACTTTGTCTTCTGGCAGGAAGGCCATCTTTTTTTTTTTTTTTTTTTTTTTTTTTACTGTGTAAATCAAACACCCCAGGAAAACAATTTATTGAGAGGGTGTGAGGAAATACTTCTGAAGGTTCAATTTGAAGCCAAGGTAGGAATGTAGGGATGTAACCTTGTCTAAGGATTCCAAGCACCCGGATGCAGAATCTGCACAAAATGGAAAGTTATCTAAATAATGAAAAATGTGGATGCCTGTGGTTCTTTAGTAGGTAGCCACTGAAACCAGATGTTTTGTAAACACACAAGGTGCAGTAGATAATCCAAAGGGTAATGCAGAAAACTGATAACATACGCCAAACACAGCAAATCTCAAAAAATTCCTGAAACTGGGAGCAATAGAAATATGATAAGCTTCCTTGAGACCTACAGTCACCATGAAACAGTGGTCTGGAAGCAATGATAGGACTGAATGTAAAGTGAGCATTTTTAATTTTGGAATTTTAAAAAAGGTGTTTAGAAAGGATACATCTAGTATGGGTCTCCAGAAGTGCTCCTTTTTTGATACCAAAAAGATTCTTCAGTAAAATCCTTTGCATTTGTGTATCAAAAGCATTGGTCCTATGACCCCTGCTTCTACAACATGATGGAGTTTGAGGGAATTTCCCTGTGACTTCTCATAGTCATTCTTTTGCAGGGGATTGATTATTTTTCAGAAAGTAACCCATCTTGTTTAGTTTTGAAGAATTAACCTCCTTCCATTTCCTTTTGCATCCCTGACTTTAGTTTGATTGGGATTTTTGTTTACTCTGCCCCTTAAAGGAAGGCAACTTATTTGAGGAAAACCTGGGTACATGAAACATCCTAGATACTCTGTTCATTACTTTTCCCATCTTATCCCATTGTTTGAAAATCTGTGTAACAAAGGGCACAAGCACTAATTCAGAGCATAAAGGTGCAATCAAAAATTTAGCTGTTAAATCATCAGAGAAGTCATAATTATGTAACTAAGCATACTATCTTAATAAAACAGAAAAAAACAGCATTTCTCAAGACTGCATCTGCACATTCAAGCACACTTCTCAAAGCATGATTCAAAAAACAAAAGTACTCACCATAAGACTAGATCTGTGTTGTCTTCTTTTCATGTGGTTCAACAAGTGGGTTTTCAGATCCATCTGTATGTTACCTCGGCGACTTATGCCAAAGCTTTCGATTCAAGAGTTTTGACTCCTCCCCTACCCACAATTCTACTCTCCTGCCTGAATTACCTCTGATCAAGTTTTAATGACTGACCATAAAAGGTCATCATGTATAAACATAAAGTACAGTTTTGTACCTACCATAAATGTAGATGTTCGAAGATCCACATTGCTGCAGTCCTTACACTTGGGTAGTCCGCTGTCCTCGGTCGGCCCGAATATCAAAGTATAAGGCTGACGTCGGTCAAGGCGCATTTGACTGACATCAGGACGTCAGGGTACAAATGCGCATGACCGACGTCATATCCTCAGTCTTTTCTTGCCCCAGATGTCAGAAGACCCTAAAATAAAGGTCAAAACCAAAAGACAGCAAACAACCAACCAACCACCCTTGCACTAACTATATGTACAATATATACAATATACACAATATGTACAACCCAACCCACACAACCGCCTCTAACTACAGAGGGGAAGGAGGGAGGGTAAATTGGACTGCAGCAATGTGGATCTTCGAACATCTACATTTATGGTAGGTACAAAACTGTACTATGTTCTTCATCTCACATTGCTGCAGTCCTTACACTTGGGTAGAATCCCAAAGCAGAGGTAAGGGAGGATGGCTAACTACAAGGAAGCAGGAGCTGCCAAAATGCCCTGCAAAACAGCAGTGGCAAAACCAGCCCTGGATTTAGAGTAAAGTGGCAGGTGATAATGCCTAGAGAAAGTATGCACTGAACTCCAAGTAGGTGCCTCCAAAATATCCTTGGTTGCCACTCCCCTCAAAAAAGCTGTTGATGTGGCAGTAGCTCTAGTGGAATGAGGCCTAATCCCAGCTGGAATCTCCTTGCCATGATGGGAATAACAGAAAGCAATGCAAAACCCAATCCACTTAGAAATAGTTTGTTTTGACACAGGCTTGCCCTGAGAACTCAAAGCAAAAGAAACAAACAACTGCTGAGACTGCCTGAACCCTTTAGTTCTGTCCAAATAATAACGCAACTGCCTGTGTACATCTAAAGTGTGCAAAATCTTTTCCCCTTTATTTTGGGGATTTGCATAAAAAGTAGGCAAATGAATAGTTTGGTTTAAAGCCACACTAGAAACCACCTTAGGCATAAAGGAAGGATTAGTACGTAATGATACCCTATCCTTATGGAAAATCAAGAAAGGCTCAACCGCCATAAGGGCCTGCAATTCAGAAACCCTTCTTGCAGAGGTAATTGCCAACAAAAAAGCAGTCTTCCATGATAAATATTTCAACTCAGAAGTAGCTGCAGGCTCAAAAGGTTGTAGAGTGAGTTTCTCCAACACAAAATTGAGATCCCAAGCAGGAGTAGGAGCTCTTCGTGGGGGTCTTATATTCTTTGCCCCTCTAAGAAACTGCTTGAACAAAGGATGAGAAAACAATGGTGGGACACAATCATAGTGAGCCGAAATTGCTGCAGCATGAACCTTAATAGAAGAGAAAGACAAACCTTTGTCCAGTAACTCAGTAAGATATTGAAGAGCCACACTCAAATTAGGCTCAGAAACATCCAAATCTTTTGCTGCACTCCAAAATAAAAATCTCTTCCATTTATCTGCGTACACTTTCCTTGTACTAGGCCTTCTAGCTTCCAAAATCACATTCAAAACTTGTTGTGGAAGTTGAGACCCTCTATGGTTCAAAACAGAATATGCCAGGCCGTTAGGTGAAGAGAGTGAAGTTTGACATTCAGCAAATGGCTGTCCTCCTGTGACAACAGGTGTGGAATCGAAGGCAAAGGCCATGGAGGCTTCCGTACCAGACTTCTCAGTAATGGGTACCAGTGCTGTCGAGGCCAATCTGGAGCTATTAAAATCATCCTTGGCTTGTCCTGTCTGACCTTTAGAAGTACCTTTGGGAGGAGAGGCAGAGGAGGAAAGGCATACACATGAAGATTGCTCCAATTGAAAGAAAGAGCATCCACTTTCCAAGCTGTGGGATGAAACCTTTTGTGCAAAACTTTGGCAGCTGATGGTTTAGTGGAGAAGCGAACAGATCTATGTCTGGAGTTCCCCATGACACTGTCAATTTCTGAAATACATGAGGATCCAATTTCCACTCGTGGGGATCCATAATTCGTCTGCTCAATACATCTGCTAAGGAGTTCTGTGCTCCTGGCAGAAACCTTGCCTGAAGATTGAGCTGTAAACTGAGAGCAGTCTCCCACAAAATCATTGCTTGCCTGCATAGAGGATAAGAATACGTTCCCCCTTGCTTGTTGATGTACCACAGGACAGTTGTGTTGTCTGTTAGAATCAACACCTGCCCTGGAAGAAGTAAATCCTTGAAAGCTATTAATGCAAACTGGACTGCTAACATCTCCTTCAGGTTGATATGTAGATGTTGTAGTCTGGCAGGCCACTTGTCTTGTATCCACTTTCCATTTAGATGAGCTCCCCAAGCTTTGTCTGAGGCATCTGTCATTAAAATCTGACTCGCCTCTGGCCGGGTCACAGAGAGTCCCTTGTTTAGGTGACATTCCTGAGCCCACCACAAAAATTCCTTTTGAATGCAAGGTATTATTTGAATGACAGTGTCTAGATCCTGGCAGTGCTGTGTCCATACATTTTGAGATACCATTGCAGCTTCCTCATATGCAGTTTGGCATTGGGAAGCACCAGAATACAAGATGCCATGAACCCTAAGGCTTGAAGGACTGTCCTTGCAGTCAGCCCGGACTGATGAGATAGCTGATGGAAGTAAAGGGATAGACTCTTTTGTTTGTCCGGGGTTAAAAAGGCCATCTGGGATGCTGTATTCAGTCTCACACCCAGAAAGCACATGTCCTGAGAGGGTACTAGACTGGACTTTATTTCGTTCACAGAATACCCCACGCATCTTAGCACTGCTATCACATATTCCAAATGATGAAGAAGCTCTTCCCTTCCTTGAGCCAGAATCAGGCAGTCGTCCAAATAAGGATAGATCTGTATTCCTTTTAGCCTGAAGAAAGCTATCACTGGAGCCAGAACTTTCGTGAACACTCTGGGCGCAGTAGATAAGCCAAAGGGCAATGCAGAGAACTGATAGTGAGAAGTCCCAGCTCGAAAACGCAGATACTTCCTGCAACTTAGTCTGATAGGAACATGAAGGTAAGCCTCCTTGAGATCCAAAGTTACCATCCAATGATCTTTGCCCAGCAGAGGTAAAAGCTGCTGTAACGTCAACATTTTGAACTTGGGAATGTCCAGATAAGTGTTGAAGGTAGATAAATCCAAAATTGGTCTCCACGTGTTCCCCTTCTTTGGTACTAGGAACAGGCGAGAATAAAATCCTAGGCCCACTTCTGGCATAGGAACCGGCTGTATGGCCCCTATTTGGAGTAACAGAGAAACTTGCTTGTGAGCCTCTATTCTTTGTTGAGGAGGAACGTCTGGCATGCCCTTGAAAGGAGGCAAGGTATGGAAATAAAACCTGTAACCGTGGTGTATGATATCCAATACCCATCTGTCTTGGGTAATTAAACTCCAATTTTCTTTGAAAAGTGCCAGCCTTCCTCCCAAAGGTGCTGCCAGACGAGAAGGCTCTGGCAGCTGAAAAGGTAGGTCATTGGGTCTGTTTACGAAAGGACTGACCCCTGCCCTCACCCGAAGACTGTGCAGGAGAACTCCCTGTTCTAGGCCTGAAAGAGCCCTGAGCTCTGCCCCTACCACGTCTAGATCTACCCCTAGACTGGGAATCATAAGAAGGATACGTCCACCCCTTAGTAGGCCAATTTCTACTAAACTTTGGAGGCTGGACCTGCAAAAAATCTTTAACAGTCTGCATAGACTTAGCCTTGTCTTCCATTTTCTTTAAAACTGCCTCAACAGGAGGACCAAACAACACGTCAGATTGTAAAGGAGCATCTAAAATCCTTGTTTTAACATGTTCAGACAAATTTTGATCCCTTAGCCAGGCGTGCCTGCGAAGAACTGACCCAGTGGCAGCCACCCTAGACGAGGCCTGTACAGCATCAAAACCACATTGCAAAGAATGCTTACCCACCTGTTCAGAAACATGTACTAAATCTTGCAACTCTTTACAATCAATACCTACTGCCAGAGCATCAACCTTAGACTTCAACTGTGAAAGGAGATAGTTTTGGTATTTCAACATGTGAAACTGGCAATTCAAAGCCCTCATAGCAAGAGTGGAAGAAGTATAAACTTTCTTTCCCCATCTATCCAAGGCCCTAGCCTCTTTGTCTGCAGGAACCGGATTCTTTACAACAGAAGCCTTAACACCTTTAGGCCCCTGGCTAACAGTTTCTGGGTCTGCCCTAGGACTCTTAAAAGATACTTATGAGCTTCAGGCACCCTGTAATACCTATCCGGCTTAACAGGAGCAGGAGGCAAAGAATCAGGATTAAGAGAAGCCTCTGAAAAAACATCTTCCACTACATCCAAAACAGGAGGTATAGCCAAAGGCCTATGCTGGGGTAAAAACAAAAATTCCCTAAGCCTTTTCCTGGAATCAGAGAAGTCTTGACCTTCCCACTTAAAATGCTCCCTCATGGAATGAAGAGTTTCTGAAAAAGAAAAATCCTCAGGAGGAGAAGCAGAAGGAGTAGAATCATCCACATCAGAATCAGAATAAGGAGAGTACTCCTGTAAGTCTTCAGCCGAAGACTCTGAAACATCTGAAGCCTGTTCAAAACCGCCCAGCTCAGGCTCCATCCTAGGTCTCTTATCAGGAGGGGGCATAGAACCCCTAATCAAAGTAATCAAATCTTCTGCCATTTTAAGCATATGCTTCTTGGGCACAGTTCCTGAAGAGCTAGGGGTAACACCAACTGAAGCTAAACCTGGCCTGCCCCTGGGAGAAGCCTTTGAAACAGAAGGAGAGGGCCTAGCCACCCTAGGAAGGGAGGGGAGTATAGTAACCTGAGAAGCCCCCTCAGCCTGACTTGCCTCCTGAGAGGCCACATCTTGCAACAATAAAGTCTCACCCTGGGAACACAAAGAAACCTCCGGTGGAGCCACCGGCTCCACCGACACCTCTAAAGAACCGGCGTCCGGTACAGACGGTTCTTCTAGCCTAGGCTTAACTGCTTTGTCCTTGCACTTCTTCGAAGAAGCGGGCGTCGGAGCATCCGACGGCATTTTATAATTGCACCGCTTCCCAAAGACTAACCTTGCACAATCCAACCTTCTCTTTATAGTGCGTTTATTAAATCTAGCACAAGAGCGACAGCCAACAACGTCGTGCTCAGGCCCTAAGCAAGGAATACACAAAGTATGATAATCTCTATGCGGTATCTGTTTCCCACAAGAAATACAATTATTGACTTTTTCGGACATCCGGTAAATCACTGAGGCAAGAAAAAACTAAAATATTCCCCAACGGGGTACTTAGCCAACTTTGAACTCGGTCTGAAACTTCGAAATCGAAAAATCTCAGAACGCCAACCGGCACTTACAATGCTGCTTCTGCATCGGACCATGCGGCAAAAAAGACTGAGGATATGACGTCGGTCATGCGCATTTGTACCCTGACGTCCTGATGTCAGTCAAATGCGCCTTGACCGACGTCAGCCTTATACTTTGATATTCGGGCCGACCGAGGACAGCGGACTACCCAAGTGTAAGGACTGCAGCAATGTGAGATGAAGAACATCATATATATATATATATATATATATATATATATATATATATATATATATGTGTGTATATGCATATATCCATATATCTAACAGGACAAAGAGAAAAAACATAAACATCAAAAAGTGTCAGCGGTATAAAAGATCAGACAGGGTCCAAAAGAGATCTGTCTAATCCCGAATATCAGAATGATCATTTGGTAGGGGGAGGATGGGAGGGGATTTGGACTAGACAAAAAGAAAACAAGATGGATCTATCATTATGGTGAGTTCATAACTTTCATATCAGATGTTGTCTTTTTTCACCTGACTCATCATGTGGGAGAGATTCTCAAGCTACCTGATGGGTTACGGAGTGGTTGCAAGGAATGGCATTCTTGAGAATGGCAGAACCACAAGATGTGTGCACCCTTGACTGTACATCTAATTTATAGTGAGATACAAAAGTGTGAGCTGATGACCAAGTTGCTGCTACACAAATGTCGCTTATAGGAACTCGTCTAGCAAAAGCTGTAGAGGCTGCCACAGCTTTTTTAGAATGTGCTTTAGGCTTTTGATTGTCGAAACATACCTAATGAATCACAGACAGAAGAAAAGCAATTAGCTAACCATCTTGAAAGACTAACTTTAGAAATAGATTGATTCAACTTTTTCTTGGAGAAGGATATGAACAATTGGTCTGATTTTCTGAAAGCACTGGTATGATGGAGGCAAAACCTGAGTTGTATATGCACATCTAATGCATATGATATATTTACCCATTTATTTCAGAAACTGGAGAAGAAAACTAGTAAATCAATTTGTTGACTTCAATTCAGTCCACTTTGAAAGAAAGGACGGGAAGGATTTGTTCTCAACGACACTCTATCTTTATGAAATATCAGAAAGGGAGCCTTGCATGAAAGTGCCTGAAGTTCTGATACCCATTTGGCAGAGGTGATGACGACCAAAAATATAGTCTTCCAGGAGAGAAATTACAGATACAGGCATGCTGCAGGTTCAATGTGTTTCTGAGTTAAGAACTGCAACAAAATGATAATGACCCAGGGAGGGAATGGATCATGAACTGGAGGCCTCAATAAATAGGCACCTTTTAAAAAGGCCTTACAGATTATGAGAGAAGCAATAGAAGTGTTGTTGAAGCCTAAGCAAAAGTTTGAACTGGCCGCCAATTGTACTTTATTGTCGAATAACTAGACCTGGACATGAAAAGTTCCAAAAGGAATTCAAGGATTTTTGGAAGTGGTGCTGAAAAAGAGTGCAGACCGTTATAAGATGCACAGATGGAAAAACGTTTCCCTAAGTCTTTTTTGTAGGACTCCTTTGAGAGGATGAATGATTTGTACTACTGGGGAAGAAAGCCTGGCATCTCTGGCAATTGTTAGAACTGGAGAAACCATGCAGTCAGTTTTAGGGTCTGTAGGTCTGCTAGAGCCATCCCAGAAGGGTGTGTGACTAGATCCAGGAAGGGATCCAGCACTCATGGTGAGTAAACTTAGTGAGGTCAAAAAAGGGAAACCATACCTGCCAAGGCCATAAGAGGGCAATAAGGATTCCTTTGGTCTTGCACTCCTCTGCTTTCTGGATGAACTCTGGGATAAGGGTAATGGTGGAAAGATGTAAAGTAGACCTGGAGGGCAATGATGGATTAAAACATCTCATGGTGACTGACCCTGTGGAGGGTTGAGGGCAAAGTAACTTCTGCATTTATTGTTTAGGTGAGAAGCAAAGAGGTCACAGCAAGGTTGGGCCCAGTGGCTGAAGATTTTTGTTGCCCCGATACATTGAGAGACCAGTCATAAGACAGTAATATCGTTCTGCTCAACTTGTCTGCTACGGTACTGGAAGTCCCAGGTACATGCGTTGCTAATAGAATGCAATTAAAATACATTGCTCAATGCCAGACTCTTGTGGCTTCTCATCAAAGAAGGTATGATTTGATTCCACCTTGTCTGCTGATGTACCAAACTATGGACATGTTGTCTAAATGTATGATGACCACATCCATAAGCAGATCATCCTGAGGTGCCTGCAATGTAAGGAGGACCACTCTTAACTCCAAGATGTTGATGTGAAGGTTGGCCTCTAACAGGGAACACATTCCTTGCACTTCAAAATGGCTCCCCCCACCCAAGAAGGGAGGTGCCCATGGTCACTGTGGCTTTGGGTATTGCAGGACAGAAATGTCTGCCCAGAGTGACTGAATCAGATGTAATCCACCACTGGATATGGTTCTTGCAGATCTGTGTGAGTCAGATTTTGTGCTGAAGTGGATTAATTCTCTGGGACCACCGTACAGCTAAAGTCCATTGTACAGCTCTCATGTGGTATCTTGTTAGTAGGACCATCATTATGGAAGAAGTCATTAGCCCTAAAAGTCTTAATATAAGTCAAGCGTGGGATGTGGATGATTTTATATCTGCTGAGGCCTCAAGCGGAAGCAAGAGCTCTGAAAGTCTCAGTGTCAAACCTACCACTTGAGTCGCAACACCAACACTCTGACTCCGGGGTTTTGCTGGACCCGAAAAAAATCAGAGTCAAGTGAGTGAGGGAAGATGTCGAAGCTGAAATCTCAAGTGCTGTCGACTTCAATGCTGGTACCACAGGAAGGCTGGATCCAATGTACACCACCTATGGAAATGGGGATGGAACAGGAAGCTGAGAAGATAGAACAGTCAGGGTGGAAAGGACCAATCCTGGATCCTTTCTCAGGGATAGAGCTGGGAAGACTCCCATCTGAATCTGAGTCCTCAGAAACCTCATCATCATTTGGTCGACTTCAAACTCCATCAGACTTTTAGTTGATTGGCCAGATCTGAATGAAGAAGCTATTGAAACAGGCTTTGAAGGAACTTTCAGCAAGATCGATGAATGAAGCCTAGGACTGATTGGTTCCAGAGTAAAGGTCAACTTTGGACGTAGAGTCTGGATCAGAGAAACAATCGTTTCAGGCAATGGCTGTGGGGTCAGGAGGACTCTTCTTCATTCCCTCGAGACAGTCTTCAGACCCCGTTGATTTTTCTTTAGTTTTCTCTCTCTCTCTCTCTCTCTCTCTCTTTGGCTCTATCCTTCTCCTCATCTTTCTTCTTGTTGGAGGAATGAGAAGTGGATGCCTTAGTATCCAAGGAGCGTATGTACCCTGTCTTGGAGGGAAGGCTTTTCAGTATCAGTTTTTCTTTATGCCCTTGAAGGGCTCTCGTGCTAAAAGCAGCACAGATAGAATAAGAAACTTGTAGGGGAGAGTGCCTCAAGCAGTGTACACATCAAGAGTGTGGGTCTTAGGGAGGTTATTTCATGCTCACAGGAAGAGCACTTTTTTAAAACCTCAGGACATCAGAACCAACTAACTACACTGACTATAAAAATACTTACTCTATATGAAAAAAGGACTTTAATCTAAATCGAAGAATACTATTAACACAAATGTATGTAAACACACACAGAAAAAAAAAACTGTAGAAATACCTAAAGAAACACCCTATCTGTAATGCTATGCTAAAATATACTCCAAATCCTAAACTTATCAAATAGTCTTGTAACGGGAGGTTGGAAAAAATCATTTACTTATCATGAATTACAAATGAGTTCTCAGTCCACAAGTCTGGCTTTCACAGACTGCAAACGAGATTTAGGTTAATAAAGGCAGGAAAGATGAACTGTGAGGGAGGAGCCAGAGCTCTCAGATCTAAAGCTTTGGTATGAGGCACGGAAGTTGGATCCAGATGGATCCGACCACCCACATGTTGAATCAGAAGAAAAAAAGACAACATTGGATCCTGAGTTAGATTACAAATAACTTTATTTCTATAAGACTTTTGCTCGTCCAGTAAGGATACAGTAAAATCATTAAAACTGTACACACACTGTAAAATAAATTTCCACACATAGCCAAAATAATTTCACATTCTAAAGGCTAAATTATTAGAAAGAGACATCCTTCTTCCCTGAAGATCTAACTATTTCTCTCTTTATCAGGGCATGTTAGATTAGATGACGCCAAGCATGGCATGCAGATGGATCAGCAGTCAAATGAGAAAAGAGACATGTAATATTCGAGGAGACCCCATGTTTTCTCTGAGACTTTTTCAGAGACTACTGGAATACATACTGCTGCCTACAGGCAGCTTTATAACATCTTCCAAGACTGGTGAGAGAGTGGGGGTAGCCACAGAACTGGTCATCTCATCCTCTATAAGGTCATATACTCTTGTCTACCTCTGGGGTTGATCCTGACTGCTCACAAGTAAAAATATCACTAAATCTAGCAATTATCTGAGGTAAAGTGAACATTTATTTGTGTTTAAGCTCAGCTTCACCTTCTGAAGAATCAGAGTGACTAGACTCAATGACAGCTAGGAAATTACCATTGTTCTCATCAGATTTTTCATAATTCTCTGAAACAACAGACAGGGCTCTAGCCAAACTCGAACTAGAGCTATATATGAGGAAATAACCACCAGAATTAGCTATCTGTGGAGCACTCAATCAAGGAAACCATAGCAGCCTTAAATCTGACTCTTAAGTTGTATGTCGGGCAGCACAGTGGTGCAACAGTTAACACTGTCACCTCACAGCAAGAGGTTCTCCAGTTGGATTCTCAGGTGAGGTGCCTTCTGTGCAGAGTCTGCATGTCCTACCTGTGTTCATGTGGGTTTCCTCCCACATTCCAAAGACATGCTTCTAGAGTGTTTTTCCCCGGGCCTCCTCTGAAAATAAGCTCTGTCCTAGTTGGACATTCCCGGTCAACAACTGTAAAATAAATAAATAAATGTTAAAGTTTTTTTTTTCTTTTTCCTATCAACTTCACTACTAGGTAAAATATCTGGGGACAGAGTGTTACGTCTGACAAGGGGTCCCCTACCCCTGACTATTTCTGCACCTAAAGGGTTTGGTTCTTCCATACCCAAACAGCCCTAGAGGATGGATCTGTTACACTAGAGGGAATGGGACAAAAGTTAAGTAGTCTGCAGGGCAGGCAGTGCCCCCAATGGAATCTCTGTCTGTGAAGGCTGATGTATATTTTTAGTTTCTTTTTCTTTTTGGCTACAACCGGATTTGATTGGGGTGGGGGGGGGGGGTGCCAGAGTCAAGATCCACCAAGTCAGGGGCAGAGAACACCAGCCAGAGTAATAAACTGACAGTACTGAATAATGTATAATAATAAGCACTGAAATTTTCCAAGTAATAAGTATGTCCTCAGACAACTAACCTCTGCCAAACAATCCTATTATAAAAAAAAAGTTTTGAAATGTGCTCAGAATTCTTTTCCAGTACAAAAAGTCCAAATACTAATGCACCCAATGTGCCAATTCAGTGTTAAAATTAGCTCCACCCACTTTACCCATGTTAACCTGCCACAAAATAACATTTAATAGCAATTTAAACTATATTTTCTTGTCAAAGAGAGTAAAATCTCCACTGTACAATCAAACAACTTAAGCTGTGGTATAAATGCAACCTGATGTTAAAAACACACAGAGCAGAGCCCCACATGTAGCAAATAATGTATAAATGTTTAAAATTCCAAGTTATGCAACTTTTCTTGTCAAAAAATAAAAGTAAAGCAAAGTAATAACAGTAAAGATAAGTGCAATTAATTCTTGGTTCTGACTGCACAAGACATCCTCTAGTTTCTAGCAGCATACATACATACATACTGCACTTCTGACAGAGATAATGAAAGTTTCCTCAAAAGTAGTAAAAACAAGCATTTGTCAAAGATACAATCCAAACAGTGTTACAAGCAGAAATTTCCACAGGAATTACTGTAAACACTGACATAAATAAAATATTAAAACAAATATTTTTTTAAATAAGCATAAAATAGAAATAAAATAAATGTAATAATAAAATGAGAGGAAGAGGATCACCAAATAGGGCTTATCTGAGCAGTAAGCTGAAAAAATCAGCACTAGATCCTGTGAAGAGTCAGAAGATTTTCTTCTGTGGATGTGTTATATCCTGGGAAATAAGGAGACCACACGGTTCATGGAGTTGTAAGGCCTTTCTTTATTAAGAGCCTCCAGGTGCGCACCCCTGCTACATGTTCACAACTTCGCCATTGCCATACATACACCGGAAACAACAAGTTACCAGAGAATACAGAACCAACACTACATGTTGCTAATTCCCCAGAGCGCCCCTACAGTACAATAACAGTATTACTTGCCTGATACTACATTCCTTCCCTCTTAAGCACTGAATACGATTCTTTACATAAGAAAACAAGGGAGCAAGCCCCAAACAAATCCATCTAGGCACTTACTTGCTAAATACCCTGCTAGTATTACACGGTTACTCTACAATCGAGTTAGGTTGCTCTGTTAAGCTAGACATGCAATTGTAACATTGATAGTCCTTCAAGTAACTTGGTTTAACCAGTGCCCGCTTAGAACGGCGCAATGGTGCCACCCTAGGTGACTCCGGTGTCACAGTTACCCTTTCTGGTACCGGTGTGTCCATCCCTGGAAAAGTTGGGTCCTCGGGAACCTCCCCTTCCGAGCTCCGGCGGTCTCCCTCGGCCCCCAAGATCGGAGATCCTCCTGCCGCTGCGAGCCCTTCTCCCGAAACTAACGGTACTTCCGGGGCTTGCAGTTCCATGGAGTCCTTCTCCTGCACACTCCGCAGAATCTGGTCCACATGTCTCCTCACCACTGAACCTCCATTCAACCTCACCTGGTACGACAAGGGACCCGTGCTCTTGACAATAAACCCAGGAATCCATTTAGGTCCATAACTGAAATTTCGCGTCATCACTGCATCTCCCTCCAAGAAACTTCTCTCTCTCTGTCGTCGATCATGATGTTCTTTTTGCCTCCACTGGATCCTCTCTACCTTTGCTCGGATGTTTGGATGCACCAGATCCAATGTGGATCTTAACCTCCGTCCTTGCAACATCTCAGCAGGGGACAATCCCGTGGTAGACTGGGGTGTAATGCGATAGTTGAATAACACCCTTGATACTTTGGCTGCCATACTTCCGTCTCCGGCCCTTTTCATCATTGCTTTAAAGGTCTGGACAGCCCTTTCAGCACATCCATTTGAAGCCGCATGGTATGGTGCTGACGTAACGTGCACAATGCCATTTTTTTCCAGGAAACCCTTGAACTCTTCACTCACGAAACATGAAGCATTATCTGATACAATAGTCTCTGGTAAACCTTGGTTACTGAAACTCTTCCTCAGGCATTCAATGGTAGTGGTGGAAGTGGGTGTTTTTACTGGGTAGGCATCCATCCATTTTGAATGAGCATCCATTATTATCAGAAACATTTCCCCCATAAAAGGCCCTGCATAGTCTATATGAAGTCTCTGCCAAGGTCTACTCGGCCACTCCCATGGGTGTAGTGGTGCCCCCACAGGTAAGTTGCGATGCTGTTGACAGGTTTTACACTCTTTCACAGCGACTTCAATGTCGTGGTCCAACTTTGGCCACCAGAAATAACTTCGTGCTAAAGCCTTCATTCGGGTGATGCCCACATGACCCTGGTGCAGCTGTTGTAAAAGTGCCCGTCTTCCTGGGGGCGGAATTATCACTCGTGCCCCCCACAACACGCATCCATCTTGCACACTCAGCTCTGTTTTCCTCACCTCATAAGGCCGGAAAACTGGATCAGGTTGTTGTGTTGTCCAGCCTTGCTGGACCCACTGAAACACTCGAGCCAACACCGGGTCTTTCCGTGTCCAGTCACTCAATTCCTTCGCGGACACCAACGTGATGTCCTCCATCATCAACACTCGGTCCTCCATTTCCTCTCGCTGTGGAGGCCCCGGTAGCGGCAGACGGCTCAGCGCGTCCGCATTGCTATGGTGTTGTCCAGGCTTATAAACAATCTCATATTCATAAGCTCTCAACATTACAGCCCATCTCTGAATTCGGGGAGAAACCATCTGAGGCACGGCCTTCATCTCGTTGAACAGTGACAACAAAGGCTTATGATCGGTGCATACAGTAAACTTCCTGCCATAGAGGTATTTGTGGAACCTCTTAATTCCAAACATTACAGCCAAACCCTCTTTGTCTAGCTGGGAATAGTTTGACTCCGCTGGTGTTAAGGTTCGTGACATGAACCCAATGGGTCTTTCTTGTCCATCTGGCATCCGGTGTGCCAACACGGCCCCTAATCCATAAGGTGAGGCATCACATGACAAAATTAAGTCCTTGTGACTATCGTAGTGCACCAAAACCTCTGAAGACTGCATTAGTTCCTTGGACTGCTCAAACGCTTTGTCTTGTTCCTCCTGCCACGTCCACAGGGTCTCCTTCCTTAACAGTTTATGTAAAGGAGCTAACAGCGTTGACAGATTTGGTAGGAACCTGTTATAATAGTTGAGTAAGCCTAAATAAGCCTTCAGCTCTGTAACATTTGTGGGTGCTGGTGCCTCTTGGATGGCTTTTACCTTATCTGGCAGGGCGTGTAGGCCCGAGGCATCCACCTTGTAACCCAGGAACTCTGCTTCCTTTGCCATGAAAGCACATTTACTCCTCTTCACCCGTAAACCAGCCTCTCGTAGTCGACTTAGCACCTCGTTCAGAGTCTCCAGATGCTCGCCATTGTTCCTACCCGTCAACAGGATGTCATCCAGATACACTGCCACCTTCGGAATTCCTGCCACCAGTCCCTCCATTATTCTCTGGAAAATAGCTGGACTAGAGGAAACCCCAAAGGGTAAACGATTGACTTGGAACAGTCCTTTGTGTGTGTTAAGGGTGACATAGGCCTTTGATCCTTCTTCCAGAACTACTTGTTGATATGCCTGACTGAGGTCCAGTTTACTAAACTTTTCACCTCCCGACAGCTTTTCAAATACATCCTCCACCTTGGGTAATGGATACTGCTCCAGTTTCGAAACTTGGTTCACTGTGAGCTTGTAGTCACCACATATGCGTACAGTATTATCTGGCTTTAATACTGGAACAATTGGTGCCCATTCGAAAACTTCACTGGTTCAATTATACCTTGCTTGGTGAGTCGCTCCAACTCAATCTCCACTTTCTTCTTCATTGCATGGTACGGGTCGAGGTTTGTAAAATCTTGGCGTTGCGTTTTCTTCAACGTGTATCTTTGCTGGTGGACCTCCAGGTCCCCAGTTCCTCTTTGAACACTTCTTCGTTGTTCTCCAGCACCTCTTGCAAGGCCAGCCCCTGCTGTTCTACTTTATGGAGCCGTAGACAACCCATTTCCAGCTCCTTTAGCCACGCCCGGCCTAACAGGTTTGGTCCCTTACCTGCTACCACCATGACTGGCAACTGTTTGACTTTATCTTTATGTTTTACAGTTACTTTGGCCATCCCCAGTGTGGGAACTGTTTCACCGGTATATGTTTTCAAAGTCACTGAACAGTCCCGCAGCTTCTGAGCTTCTTTTAGCCATAACTTTCCATACTCAGCCTTGGAAAGAACTGTCACACTACATCCCGTATCCACTTCAAACTGCACCATTTTACCATTTAAGTCCAACTGGGTTATAATGGGATCGACTCTTTCCCACCTTGCCTCTTTCATGTTAAACATAGTAAACACTTCCTCGTCTTCCCTGGTATGGGGATTTGTACCTTCACGCATGTGGTGTGCATACTGCCGTTTAATCTTCCGGTTTCCCTTTCTGTCCATCATACTGCTCTTTTCTTCCCCCTTTCTCGGCTGGTCCCTAGAGGGCGTTGATCGACACATTTTCTTCACATGGCCCTTTTTCCCGCAAGCATGACATTTTTCATTTAAGAAACGACAGTTCCTTGACAGATGTTCCCCGCCACACCTGTAACAAGCATACTGACCAGACTTCCCTTGTGATTTATGCTCCCCGACCACTTTATGCACTGGCAGTGGGGTAGCACTCCTGCTCCCCACCCCTTCGATGGTTCTTGGCTGTAAATCACGAATGTCTTTATTCGCCGTCTCAATGGCCTGTGCCAACTTCAAGGCCTTTTCAAACGACAACTCAGGCTCCGCTAACAATCTGCGTTGTATGCGGTCATCTGCAATACCACATACGAGCCTATCTCGTAGCATTTCTGTCAGTCTGTCCCCATAATTACAGTGTTGTGCCAGTTCCCTCAATACTGCGACATACTCCATTACCGTTTCATTGGCCATTCTAGTCCTTGAATTTAACTTGAACCTTTGGACTATTGCACTCGGCTTCGGGTTATAATGTGACTGAAGCAAGCTCGTCAACTCTGTGAACGATTTATCCCCCGGTTTATCCGGACTCAATAAGTTCCTCATCAGACTGTACGTCTTGCTGCCCACCGAGCTCAGCAATATGGCTCGCTTCCGGCCCGCATCCATTATCTGGTTTGCCTCAAAAAAATGTTCCAACACTTCACAATACTCCTCCCAGGTCTGGGTCTGACAGTCGTATGCAACCAACGACCCCAACATGGAACCAGACATAACTCCGGCAGGCCCAGTCTCTTCGTCGTCCGACATTAACTGCACCCCGCCGTTTTCACTCGCAGCGGACTCGGAGGCATCCCATCCTTCTCGCCAATATGTTATATCCTGGGAAATAAGGAGACCACACGGTTCATGGAGTTGTAAGGCCTTTCTTTATTAAGAGCCTCCAGGTGCGCACCCCTGCTACATGTTCACAACTTCGCCATTGCCATACATACACCGGAAACAACAAGTTACCAGAGAATACAGAACCAACACTACATGTTGCTAATTCCCCAGAGCGCCCCTACAGTACAATAACAGTATTACGTGCCCGATACTACATTCCTCCCCTCTTAAGCACTGAATACGCTTCTTTACATAAGAAAACAAGGGAGCAAGCCCCAAACCAATCCATCTAGGCACTTACTTGCTAAATACCCTGCTAGTATTACACGGTTACTCTACAATCGAGTTAGGTTGCTCTGTTAAGCTAGACATGCAATTGTAACATTGATAGTCCTTCAAGTAACTTGGTTTAACCAGTGCCCGCTTAGAACGGCGCAATGGTACCACCCTAGGTGACTCCGGTGTCACAGTTACCCTTTCTGGTACCGGTGTGTCCATCCCTGGAAAAGTTGGGTCCTCGGGAACCTCTCCTTCCGAGCTCCGGCGGTCTCCCTCGGCCCCCAAGATCGGAGATCCTCCTGCCGCTGCGAGCCCTTCTCCCGAAACTAACGGTACTTCCGGGGCTTGCAGTTCCATGGAGTCCTTCTCCTGCACACTCCGCAGAATCTGGTCCACATGTCTCCTCACCACTGAACCTCCATTCAACCTCACCTGGTACGACAAGGGACCCGTGCTCTTGACAATAAACCCAGGAATCCATTTAGGTCCATAACTGAAATTTCGCGTCATCACTGCATCTCCCTCCAAGAAACTTCTCTCTCTCCGTCGTCGATCATGATGTTCTTTTTGCCTCCACTGGATCCTCTCTACCTTTGCTCGGATGTTTGGATGCACCAGATCCAATGTGGATCTTAACCTCCGTCCTTGCAACATCTCGGCAGGGGACAATCCCGTGGTAGACTGGGGTGTAATGCGATAGTTGAATAACACCCTTGATACTTTGGCTGCCATACTTCCGTCTCCGGCCCTTTTCATCATTGCTTTAAAGGTCTGGACAGCCCTTTCAGCACATCCATTTGAAGCCGCATGGTATGGTGCTGACGTAACGTGCACAATGCCATTTTTTTCCAGGAAACCCTTGAACTCTTCACTCACGAAACATGAAGCATTATCTGATACAATAGTCTCTGGTAAACCTTGGTTACTGAAACTCTTCCTCAGGCATTCAATGGTAGTGGTGGAAGTGGGTGTTTTTACTGGGTAGGCATCCATCCATTTTGAATGAGCATCCATTATTATCAGAAACATTTCCCCCATAAAAGGCCCTGCATAGTCTATATGAAGTCTCTGCCAAGGTCTACTCGGCCACTCCCATGGGTGTAGTGGTGCCCCAACAGTTAAGTTGCGATGCTGCTGACAGGTTTTACACTCTTTCACAGCGACTTCAATGTCGTGGTCCAACTTTGGCCACCAGAAATAACTTCGTGCTAAAGCCTTCATTCGGGTGATGCCCACATGACCCTGGTGCAGCTGTTGTAAAAGTGCCCGTCTTCCTGGGGGCGGAATTATCACTCATGCCCCCCACAACACGCATCCATCTTGCACACTCAGCTCTGTTTTCCTCACCTCATAAGGCCGGAAAACTGGATCAGGTTGTTGTGTTGTCCAGCCTTGCTGGACCCACTGAAACACTCGAGCCAACACCGGGTCTTTCCGTGTCCAGTCACTCACTTCCTTCGCGGACACCAACGTGATGTCCTCCATCATCAACACTCGGTCCTCCATTTCCTCTCGCTGTGGAGGCCCCGGTAGCGGCAGACGGCTCAGCGCGTCCGCATTGCTATGGTGTTGTCCAGGCTTATAAACAATCTCATATTCATAAGCTCTCAACGTTACAGCCCATCTCTGAATTCGGGGAGAAACCATCTGAGGCACGGCCTTCATCTCGTTGAACAGTGACAACAAAGGCTTATGATCGGTGCATACAGTAAACTTCCTGCCATAGAGGTATTTGTGGAACCTCTTAATTCCAAACATTAGAGCCAAACCCTCTTTGTCTAGCTGGGAATAGTTTGACTCCGCTGGTGTTAAGGTTCGTGACATGAACCCAATGGGTCTTTCTTGTCCATCTGGCATCCGGTGTGCCAACACGGCCCCTAATCCATAAGGTGAGGCATCACATGACAAAATTAAGTCCTTGTGACTATCGTAGTGCACCAAAACCTCTGAAGACTGCATTAGTTCCTTGGACTGCTCAAACACTTTGTCTTGTTCCTCCTGCCACGTCCACAGGGTCTCCTTCCTTAACAGTTTATGTAAAGGAGCTAACAGCGTTGACAGATTTGGTAGGAACCTGTTATAATAGTTGAGTAAGCCTAAATAAGCCTTCAGCTCTGTAACATTTGTGGGTGCTGGTGCCTCTTGGATGGCTTTTACCTTATCTGGCAGGGGGTGTAGGCCCGAGGCATCCACCTTGTAACCCAGGAACTCTGCTTCCTTTGCCATGAAAGCACATTTACTCCTCTTCACCCGTAAACCAGCCTCTCGTAGTCGACTTAGCAGCTCGTTTAGAGTCTCCAGATGCTCGCCATTGTTCCTACCCGTCAACAGGATGTCATCCAGATACACTGCCACCTTCGGAATTCCTGCCACCAGTCCCTCCATTATTCTCTGGAAAATAGCTGGACTAGAGGAAACCCCAAAGGGTAAACGATTGACTTGGAACAGTCCTTTGTGTGTGTTAAGGGTGACATAGGCCTTTGATCCTTCTTCCAGAACTACTTGTTGATATGCCTGACTGAGGTCCAGTTTACTAAACTTTTCACCTCCCGACAGCTTTTCAAATACATCCTCCACCTTGGGTAATGGATACTGCTCCAGTTTCGAAACTTGGTTCACTGTGAGCTTGTAGTCACCACATATGCGTACAGTATTATCTGGCTTTAATACTGGAACAATTGGTGCCGCCCATTCCGAAAACTTCACTGGTTCAATTATACCTTGCTTGGTGAGTCGCTCCAACTCAATCTCCACTTTCTTCTTCATTGCGTATGGTACGGGTCGAGGTTTGTAAAATCTTGGCGTTGCGTTTTCTTCAACGTGTATCTTTGCTGGTGGACCCCTCCAGGTCCCCAGTTCCTCTTTGAACACTTCTTCGTTGTTCTCCAGCACCTCTTGCAAGGCCAGCCCCTGCTGTTCTACTTTATGGAGCCGTAGACAACCCATTTCCAGCTCCTTTAGCCACGCCCGGCCTAACAGGTTTGGTCCCTTACCTGCTACCACCATGACTGGCAACTGTTTGACTTTATCTTTATGTTTTACAGTTACTTTGGCCATCCCCAGTGTGGGAACTGTTTCACCGGTATATGTTTTCAAAGTCACTGAACAGTCCCGCAGCTTCTGAGCTTCTTTTAGCCATAACTTTCCATACTCAGCCTTGGACAGAACTGTCACACTACATCCCGTATCCACTTCAAACTGCACCATTTTACCATTTAAGTCCAACTGGGTTATAATGGGATCGACTCTTTCCCACCTTGCCTCTTTCATGTTAAACATAGTAAACACTTCCTCGTCTTCCCTGGTATGGGGATTTGTACCTTCACGCATGTGGTGTGCATACTGCCGTTTAATCTTCCGGTTTCCCTTTCTGTCCATCATACTGCTCTTTTCTTCCCCTTTCTCGGCTGGTCCCTAGAGGGCGTTGATCGACACATTTTCTTCACATGGCCCTTTTTCCCGCAAGCATGACATTTTTCATTTAAGAAACGACAGTTCCTTGACAGATGTTCCCCGCCACACCTGTAACAAGCATACTGACCAGACTTCCCTTGTGATTTATGCTTCCCGACCACTTTATGCACTGGCAGTGGGGTAGCACTCCTGCTCCCCACCCCTTCGATGGTTCTTGGCTGTAAATCACGAATGTCTTTATTCGCCGTCTCAATGGCCTGTGCCAACTTCAAGGCCTTTTCAAACGACAACTCAGGCTCCGCTAACAATCTGCGTTGTATGCGGTCATCTGCAATGCCACATACGAGCCTATCTCGTAGCATTTCTGTCAGTCTGTCCCCATAATTACAGTGTTGTGCCAGTTCCCTCAATACTGCGACATACTCCGTTACCGTTTCATTGGCCATTCTAGTCCTTGAATTTAACTTGAACCTTTGGACTATTGCACTCGGCTTCGGGTTATAATGTGACTGAAGCAAGCTCGTCAACTCTGTGAACGATTTATCCCCCGGTTTATCCGGACTCAATAAGTTCCTCATCAGACTGTACGTCTTGCTGCCCACCGAGCTCAGCAATATGGCTCGCTTCCGGCCCGCATCCATTATCTGGTTTGCCTCAAAAAAATGTTCCAACACTTCACAATACTCCTCCCAGGTCTGGGTCTGACAGTCGTATGCAACCAACGACCCCAACATGGAACCAGACATAACTCCGGCAGGCCCAGTCTCTTCGTCGTCCGACATTAACTGCACCCCGCCGTTTTCACTCGCAGCGGACTCGGAGGCATCCCATCCTTGTCGCCAATATGTTATATCCTGGGAAATAAGGAGACCACACGGTTCATGGAGTTGTAAGGCCTTTCTTTATTAAGAGCCTCCAGGTGCGCACTCCTGCTACATGTTCACAACTTCGCCATTGCCATATATACACCGGAAACAACAAGTTACCAGAGAATACAGAACCAACACTACATGTTGCTAATTCCCCAGAGCGCCCCTACAGTACAATAACAAGTATTACTTGCCCGATACTACAGGATGGCACCAAAAGGCTAAGTACTCACTTCCTGTGACAGCTGAAGGCTTCCTCTTAGGATATGCTCAGCCAATTAGCTTTCACATGAAAAGAGATGGAGGGGAGTCTGAGCTTTTGAAAGCTAGACAGTACTGGGTTACCTTGGCAGATAACCCAAAATGCCATTGAGGCAATGGTAATGGCAAACATTATCAATAAACACAAACCCTGTGTATGCACACACACACACACACACACACACACACACACACACACACACACACACACACACACACACACACACACACACACGTACAAGTGCACACCCTTCAGTAACAATCATTAGAACTTCCATATTATTTATAATGTGAATGCAAAGTGTGGACTAGCTTCAGGCTTGAACTACTTAACAGGAATCCAGGATAATTTAATATATGTTAAGTGATACACCTTAGGAATATTCTGTTGAGGTGGGTTGCTATGAAGCAGAAAAGCAGATACTTGCTGGAAAGTTGATATGCATTCCTGAAGCACTTGCATTATATGTCTGTAAGCAGGCCAGAGAGAAAAAATACTATGTAACACTATAACTCAATAAATCACTAGTAAATTTAACACATCACATTTGCTGAAAAATCAAGTTTCCACTCTGTGAACTTCTACAAATGGAAATGTAAGTTCTTGCAGTAAACATATATTGATGGCTGCACTGTAAATCCAGCTGCACTCATAGGCTAATCAGAAAGGGGTAAAGCCAACAGGTTTGACACTTCACACCAAGAGATTATCCAGTTTAATTCTCAACTGCATGTCTTCCCTGTATTCACATGGGTTTTCTCAAGGTGAGCTGGTTCCCACCCACATTCCAAAGACCTGCCATAGGTGGACTGGACACACTAAATGTGCTGTAGTTTTGAGTGTGCATGCGTGTTTGTGGTATGGAAGAACAACCATGGCAGAGCTAGCCACCAGGTGGTGTGAACATTGGCTCTAGAGAATTGTCACTGTTTGTCTCACACCTTGACCCCATATGCAGAACTAGGAAAAGCAGGTTATGGATAGATGCTACTGCTGATGTGATATCCAGACCCCATGTGCTAAACTGAGGAATAAAGGGCTATAGACTGATGGATGAAAATGAGCAGAGGAGGGTGACTAAAGTTATAAAGACACATTTAATTTCCACATTTTCTACTTGCAGATGCAATATAAGTTTTAACTTTCCATGCTTAGTCCTGCTTTTTTAGGTCAGATTCACTGTCCTTGAAACATTTGAATGCCCCCCAACATATGGTTACTATACTCCATTTTTAATTGCATTTCAGTTAAATTTATTTATGAATATGTCTATCACGCAAGTGAAGTTGTCAAAGGACTCTTTTTCAACCACAACCCAGACCAGCTACGTTAACTACAGTGTACTAAACCTTATAAACAACACATTAAGAAATAAGAGAATATATGTGCAACATGCTTTTGAAACTCTTGCTTAAACTATTTAAGGAACATTTTAAGCAGCAAATTACTAAATTATGCAACAAATTTATATGTATGGAAATCTTTCATCATAGCACATGAATTACAAGGATTAAAATAAAAAAATGAAGTGGATAATTATACCGTTTGCAAAAAAATGGACTTCTCTCTCTATTTCTCCTGCACAGGTTACTTGAACTTTTTTTAAGTTGTCTGATCTATTCATAAGAGCTATATTACTGTTAGGGATACTCATTGTGACTCACCTCTTACTATAAATCCTAGCTAAAGTGTTTTTCAGCTGTTTTTATTAAACATTTCAGAGTTCTACAAATTTATGAAGCATTTATGAGGAATACTGGAATAAATATCATGCCAAATTCTTTGCAGAAATGTTGAAAAGTACTAACAAAATTCTCCCTAATTTTCTTAAAACATCAGCTCTGAATGTAGGCTAAGAAGAAAAATGTTTTCCTCTCTCTATCAGGATCTATAAACTTATCCTGTCTCTCTTCCGGTTACTGCCTTCTTTCTCTGTTCTGCTTTCTGATCTCCTTGTACTGCCTGCAACCCTAACAGTGGCTTTTCCAACACATATAGAAAAGCTTAATTGAACTGGACATGGAGTTACACCAGCTTTTGGGGATAGTTACTCTCATAACTACTGTTAAAACATTACTTAATTTTTCTGTTTCTCATTTGTGTCTGTAAATCATCAAGGTGCTTGTACATTATGCTTTGTATACATCATTCACTCATTTTCTTACATGGTCAGTGAATGGCTATGCTTTTTGGTAGAGAAAACACTGACCAAGTTTACTATCACTGAATCCCTTTTATGCATCAGAATTTAGTATGACTCACACAGGCGTACATGCACACACACGCACACACACACACACACACACACACACACACACACACACACACACACACACACACACACACGTACAAACACACACTTGTGTATGTAAATCCTACTACCCAAGACCTTTCTTATACATTTTTAATAAAAAAATTGCTTTTTAAGAATTATCATAAAAATGCCAGAAAATAATATCACTTGCAAAGTGTGCACTACTTAGATTAAACCCCTGTGCTCATTCTCTGTAATTGTATTTCCCCAGGGAATCTGACACTCTCTTTATCTACTAGAGGAACTTGGGAAAAATACCACTGCCCTTAATCTCATCTTTCCTAGATAAGCACACTATTCAAAAACATAAATTTATGAAAGAACATTTTAAATGCAGTAATCCTGACTATATATAAACAAGTTATGAACTTGAAAAAAAATCACAGTTGCTCCAAAGAATGGCTGCAAGTATAAAAATACTAAAACCACTATCTATGCAAAACACATCCATAAATTCCATATTGCCACCTAATGTCCCTTGGGCCTGCTGCCATTCAAAAATACATAATAAAATGTATTTTCAAACAGAATAAAAAAATAATATGTATCTGTGCATTTTTTCTTTAATTTTGCATGGGATGGGGGGTAGCAATTGTATTCCTTCCACCCCTATTATTATAATCAATCATAGATTTGCCACCCTAAACCTAATGCAAGGGGTTAATCCCTGCTTGCAGTGAGTCCCTTCAGAGAAGTTTTTTTTTTGGTCAAAATGATGAAGGTCATCAGCTAGCTTGCCTAGTCAACCCCACATATATCTAACTAAAATGAACTATCCATCCACCTTCATGTTAGGGGCATATCCCCATAACACACCATGACTCTCCCAGCACACATTAGATCTCATGTACTTTCAAATCGTCCTCACTCATGCAAAAACTATTAGCCAAAGTAGACATGTCTGGAATTTCCTTTAAGGAATGTGTCAGCTAGCCTCCCATGAATAAAGTAAAATTATGTAAGTTTCACTTACCCATAAAAGTTTATGTTTGAATTCCTCATTACTGCAGTAGCATTTTTTTCTATGTGAGTTGTATCCTGCCCAGGATACAACAACCAGCCAACTTCACAAAGTAATGGCTCCCTCCCACACATTCATTCGGACTGTAATTTGCCAGCCTCAAGGAAGGAAATCAGCAGAGTGAATCTTTCCTCGGTACTTTCTTGTCCATACAGAAAGAATATAAAGAGCCTAGCAGTCCTTAACTCGTAAAACTTAACCACAAGAATATATGCAAGTATAAACAAAACAATATTTTACATCCTGTCTACAACAATATACCAGAGTAGAGGGATGGAGGGTGGGTGTAACAACTGTAGCAGTTTGGAAATTGAACATCTACTAATATGGGTAAGTGCAACTTACACGACTGTATTATGTTTATCATTCCTGGCTACTGTTGCATTAGCCATTAGGCTAAATGGGTAGATTACCAAAACCTATCCAACCTGGCTGGATTAAGGCCATGGATCCAGGAATACCTGGAGAATGGAACTAGAAAAGTCTATCCTAGATCTGCAAAAGGGAATTCAGTTTGTAATGGTTTGTAGAGCATGTACAAAGGACCATGTAGCTGCCTCTAGAATGTTTCTAAAGTCCACCCCTTTCCAGTATGTTATTGGATAAGAAAATGTTCTAGCAGAATGTGCCTTGATACTGCATTGACCTGCTTTGATTTGGTGAGTTTAGATAAAGGAAATAGCTAAAGAAAACCACCTTTAGACACAGTATGCCCCCCTTTTGCCCCATGATAAGAAATAAACAGCTGGTCACCTTTTCTAAAGGCCAAAGTTCTATCAGGATAGTACATGAATTACCCAGGAACAACCAGAGTACGTAGAATCCTCTCTCACTGTTTTTTAGGATATGGACCAAAAACTGGCAGGGTAAACTCTGAAACCACTTTGGGCATAAGACAGATGTTGTTCTTAATGTGACCAGTTTTTGTAGCTCAGATAGTCTTCCAGCAAATGTCAAAGCAAGATGAGAAGTATGGTTTTCCAAGTCATGAACCTCAAGTCAGCTTAATGAGCAAGTTCAAGAGGATCCATAGTTATCGTTTCCAGCACAAAGTTAGGATCCCAAGGAGAAGCAACTTGCTTATAAGGAGGTCTGAGGTATAAAATTTCATTCAAAAACTTTTTTTAATTAGGTTCATAGATTCATAGGTAGGTACTAGGCTATCGGCCCCCAAGGGCCTAAGTAAGCCTAGCCAACAAGGTTCCCTGGCTTATGCTACCCAAGAAAGTTAATTTCCTGTGCGCCTGTTGAGCAGAGCCACAGAAGTGATCCCTGGGGTGTATTTCCTATTTCCCAACCACTCATCAAGATTTTTCTTGAAGAGTGCTAATCAGGAATATTGCTTGACACAGATGGGTAGCTTGTTCCAGAGTAAAGGAAGTCTCTGGGAAAAGAATCTATCCATCCAGCATGTCCTGTTTATTGTGGTGACAAGGTTTATGTCCCTAGACCGTATAGCTCAGAAGGATTGGGATTTCTTAAGGTGTAGCATGTCCAACAGCTCTGGGTTTAACACAGCTTTATATGTTAGGCAGAGATCTCCTCAGAGTAGGTGATATGCTAATGAGTAAAGCTGGAGTTTTTTGAGATGGTCAGTGTAGGGCATCTATTTGAGGCCAGTAATCTTCTTTGTGAGGTACTTCTGTGGCCTTTCCAGCTGCTGCAGATGTCTTGTGAGGTACATTTCAAAAGGGGAGTTGTACTCTATAATGGGTCTAATGAGTGCCGAGTAGAGGGGAACAATAACCTCTTCCTGGATGAGAACCCTTTTGTGATGAGGTGTGCCGCATAGAAGGATTTCCTGACTACTGTAGCGATTTGATTATCAAAGGAGAGACTACTGTCCACCTGGGTCCCAAGGTCACTTATCACACATTCGGCATTAAGTAGACTGCCGTTTATGTGGTAGTTCATGGGTACAGCATTTTTACCAAAGGGGATGACAATGCACTTTTTGGCATTAAGCTTGAGGCCATGCCTCTGACACCAAGATCTGTCTCAGTGAGGCCCTTCTGAAGGATGTCCACATTATTTGGGGACTCGACTACGGCTCCTAGTTTGCAGTCATCTGCGAACTTCGTTAGCCAGAGGCCTTCTGTGTTTGGTCCCAGGACTGAACCCTGTGTTACTCCACTTGTCACTGGTTTGAAGTCAGATTTGGAGTCTGCAACTTTTACAGTGTGGGTTCTGTCAGTGAGCCAGTTGGCAACCCATCTTGTGACGTAGGGATCTATACCTAGTTTAGTGAGTTTAACTATAATTCCAGAATGGGGGATGGTGTCAAATGCCTTAGCGAGGTCAAGATAGGCTGTGTAAACCACCTTACACTCATCTACGGCTTTGGTGACTGCCTCAAAGAAGTTGATCAGGTTCAGAAGGCATGATATGCCTTTCACAAACCCGAACTGGGTGTTCTTCAGAGTTTAGAGGTTATCAATGTCTTTGTTTATGAGTTCCATGATGATACATTCCATGGCCTTGCAGATCAGACTCGTCAGGCTAATAGGGCAATAGTTCCCATGATCAGTTGTGGCTCCCCCTTTGTGAAGAGGGATAACTGTTGCTGTGCGCCATTCAGTGGGCACAAAGCCTGACATGAGACTATGACTGAAAGCGGTGCTTAGGTGGGGAGCCAGTTTGTTCTGAAGTTCATGTAAAACACAGCCTGGGATGTTGTCCGGTCCCATGGATGCTGTGTTTTTGGTTTTAGAGAGTGCTGTTTTTACCTGCATAGATGTGATTACAGGGACTCTGCATTCTTCCCGTATAGATATGGGCCCTTTAGGAGATGAGAACCTATCTGCCAGGATGTTGGCAATATCAGTTGGTTCTGTACTTTTCATGTCATTGTGCTGTAACTCAGAGCAGATCTGGGTGTTGCCATTGAGATTCTTGACATAGCTATAGAATGCTTTGTGGCTGCCCTTAGAATCAGTGGCGATTTTGTTTTCGTATCTAGCTTTGAAGGATCTTATAAGGGATCTCAGTTTCTTACTGAGGCTGACCAGGCAGCTCTTCCACTCATGGGATTTTACTCTCTTTTGCAACAGTTTCTTCCTTCTGTTGTAGAGTTTGTTTATGGCAGGGGACCACCAGATTGGCTTCCTTTTTTTGGAGGATAGCATCTTGGTTCTGTTTGGGATAGCACGATCCATGCACTCGTGTAAGTGCTTATAGAGTACATTTGTGTAGGATTCAGCAGTTGTAACTGTATTGCACATCTGCATGGGTGTCATGAAGTTCGTCTCTTCTGTCTTAAGAGGCATGAAGTTGGCTTTGGAGAAATATTTTACCATGGTTTCCTTAATGGTGGGTGGGGGTGGGATGCGGATATCCAGGGTGATTAGCTTATGGTCGGATCTGACTAACGAGGAGTTGATTTCAGGTGTGGACAACAGTTACTCATGTTGGTAATGACTAGGTCTAGGATATTGTTGCCCCTGGTGGGGGTGTGGATAAGTTGATCCAGGGCATTGGAATCAAAATCATTTTCTTAGTCATACCGATTTGCTTACCCAGTATTTCTGACAGAGTAGTCTTCAGGGGAATTTTTACGTCTGCCAACTCATTACACTCCCAGAAAATATGCCCCAGTTACTTCTTTCTTCCCTATCACACCTCCAACATTTGCTATCTACCTGAGGAACAATTCTTCGGAGTCTACTTGCAGTACAAAAATGCCCATGTAAACACTTTCAGGCAAAGATTCTAAACCTTCTAGACTATGTTACATATTTGGAAGACATACATATATCACCCTTGTGAATTGCTTATCAGATCTCTTCCCAATCCTTTCTAAGCTCATCTGATTGATTATTATAGTTATCATACAATATTTTATATGCTCTACTAATTATTCCTTTCTTAAAAGCAGTTTTTGTTTGAGAGTCTACTAAAAACTCCACTGGTGCTGGTCTTTTGCTTAGGATCCCCCTATTTCTTTTTCTTTGCCTATACTCTGATATCAATCCTTGATGGGGAAGGCAACTCTAATCTGCAGTCCAAATAAATTCTTGGCCTCTTCCCACTACCTTTCCCTCTCTAATTGTCAAACTCCCCTGTCTTGTGTGAGTATGTTCAGTCTGTGAGGAATCTTGTGGTAATTGTCCTTGGCCAATTCTATAAGACGAGAGAACCAATGTTGCCTGGGCCAAAAAGAGGGAGTCACCACAATTACTGCTGGAAAGTCCTCCTGAATCTACAGAATTACTCTGGATATCAGTGGAAATGGTAGAAATGCATACAGGTCTATTCCTATCCATGGAAACTAAAAAGCATCTGTTTTCCATGATTGCTACAAGGAGCTATGTGCAAAATGTGCTTAGTTTTCTGTTTAAAAAGGAGGCAAAAAGATCTATTTGGAGGTGTTACCCACAAGAGGATCAATTGCTGGAAGACACTCTCGTTCAGTTTCCATTCATGAGGGTCTGGTCTTGGTCCTGCTCAGGCTGCCTGCCACTACAGTTTGTTCTAATGGTACACAAGATACTTAGAGGTTTAAGGAATGCTATAAAGCTACCTCCCAAGCTATCATAACCAGCAGGCACATAGATTAAGAACTTGTACTTCCTTGCTTGTTTATGTACCACATCATTGTGGTAGTGTCTGTTACTACCTGTTGAGGTCCCGCTGACCACAGAGGTGGAAAAGATTTTAAGGCATGGATCACAGCCAGCATCTCTTTGACATTCAAGTGCTTTGGTCTGACTGAAGAATTCCTGAAGCCTTGCACCTTTAACCCCTTGAAAACTGCTCCCCAAGCAAAATCTAAGATGTCACATATCTATCTATCCATGTCTGAAGAGAGAAGGGGAGGCCTGTGTTTAGCTGTATTCAAGGTCTCCACTAATGCTGATCTTTTTTTACAAAGCCCAGAAATGGAATTTGATATTCCAGTGAATGCAGATACTAGAACCATGCATTTTTCTTTTAGAATCCATTGAATCTTTCTTGTGTGTAACCTGGCTAAAGAAATCATAGAAGCAATGAACCCTAGTATCCTAAGGAATTCCCTTGTATACATCTGAGACTAATTTGAGAAGTTCAAAAGAGTTTCCAATTAAAAAGCCACACTCTCCTGTGTCAAAAAATATCTTTTGGCTGAAAGGTGTATAGAAAGCTACCTTAGGACACACAATCCTGTGTGATAGAGTCAAGGTGGATTTTTGTACATTTACCTGGAACCCCAGATTGTTTTTCAGAGACATAACTCAAGCTAAGGACTCGTGACATCTGGAAGAAGACTCTGTAAAGATAAGTAAGTCATCTAAATAAGGGAATATGTAAATGGCATTCAGTCTGCAATGAGCTATGCCCAGGGCTAAATATTTTGTAAACACCCTTGGAGATGTAAAAATCCCAAAGGGTATTGCAGGGAATTGATAATGTGACCCATAGACACAGAATCTGAGAAATTTCCTGAAGCCTATGTCTATGGGAATATGATGATAAGCAGCTTTAAGGCCTTATGTTACTATGAGAGACTGAGCAGAGGAATGAGGAGTAACAGACTCTGAAGGGTCAACATTTTGAATTTGGGTACATTCACAAACAAGTTAGAAAGGAAAGATCTAGTAATGATCTCCAAGAAGGCATTTTCTTTGGTACCAGAAACATTCTGGAATAGACGTCTTTGCTACTTTGATTTAAAGACACTGGGTCTGCAGCTCCTAGGGTATATAAATGCTGTAGTACCTGAGGAAACAATTCTGTTTGGTTCAGAGGGTGGGGAGGTATTCCCCTGAAAGGGGGTTTTGTATCTAGTACTAAATGTAATCCTCCTGAACCTCTCTTAGCACTCAAAAATCTGAAATAATCTGTAGCCAAAGGGGAATGCTGAGAGCCAGTTTCTCGGACAGATTTGTAGAGATGTGTAGCACAGAGAGGAAAGAATGCAAGCACAGTTATTTTGAACTAATATAATGTCTCTTTTTCTGAAAGGGTACCTGTTTCTTATTACTCTTACCCTCCAACCATCTCTTTTTCATTCCTCGTTTACCAGAATATGGCATGGATAGTTTATTTGGCTCTTTCATCCATCTGTTTGAGAACCTGGGTTGCTGGTACTTCCAAACAACACCTCTTTGACAAAAGTAGAATCTAAAATTTCAGACCTAAAATTATCAGTAAACTTTTGGTTATGTACCCAGGCATACTTCCTAAAAATGTAGCACCAGCAGTGGCCCTAGACACAGTATCTGTACAATCATTCACACTCCAAAACATGTTTAGAAACTTGAGAAAGGGTAAAAGAACAGAATTTAGAAAAGAACTACCTTCTGCAGGAAAACTGCCAGAAAAATATCTAAGACTGTCCATAAACCTAACATAAACTTCAACATGCATGCCTGATAATGAAGAATTGTGATCTAAAGTAGAAGAAGAAAACATTATTTTACCCAAACAGTCCAATACATTGCCTACTTTGTCCCCAGGAGAAGGGTTGGTGGTATTAAGGAGTACTCTGTTGCCAACTGGCAAGGGAACAGATACTGCTGCTGGATCAGATCTAGGTTGAAGAGAAAAGAAACATATTAGTCTAATTAGTCTGCATTCTTAAGGACTGATGGTTGGGTATCAGGGTTATTACAGGTTGCATTTAACACATCCTCTAATGCTGGCAGTATGGAAGCTATGGGTATAGAATGAGGCATATCTGTTTGTAATATTTCATAATATCTCCCCATTTCAGAGGGAACTTCAATTTCTTTCCACAAAAAATACCTCATTCATTCTGTCAATGGTTGGTTAAAAGAACATTCCTCCATAAGAGGCTATGACATACAGGTTTCCACTGAATCTGAGATTTGGCAGAAGAACCTGTAGGAGAAAAAAAACACAGTCACTATCAGTATCAGAATCATCAGACCTAATGTAATCAGGAATTTCCTTATTAATGCTGCCCCCAGGTGAAGGCTTCTGAGCACCAGGATTTACAGTCTGTAACAAATGCTCGGCTAAGGTAAGAAAATAATCTTTTCTAATAGACACCATCTCTTCAAAAGAACAGTGTTTAATCCCACCCCATTTTTCAATGGATGATAACCGATTCAAAGATAGGACATCTGGCCAGTTTAGAGGTCTCTTCCTTTGGTTGTCCTGAGAAGCATCTCCTAGAGTGTCCCCATGGCCTAGAAAGGATGGTTCTCCCATGCCCAGACTGGATACTGAACAGCCTAAGAGGATGTGGCTAACCCCCAGTTTGTGTTGGCTGAAAGGAATACACCAGAATAAACAAGAGGGGCAAGTGAGTGATCTAAGGAACAAGTGACCACTGCAGTTTCACCCACCATTGGATGACGTGTCGACAGACTGCAGCATCAGCAAGGGCTCTTTGGTAAGTTGTACTTTCCTAACAGGTTTAGCAGTAGAACCACCAACAAGATGGTGTAAGCATCCATGCTGTAAGCAAGGAAGAGGTATCAAATCTGGTAAGTGCTGCTAGAATGACTTGGCCAGAAGGTAAGTAGTCACAAAGTGTTTGCAAGCAACACAGTTACACTCACACATTTGTTTACTGAGGTAGTGCACCCATCGATATTGACCAATTTTTGGCTCAGCCCTAGTGAAATACAAAATGTTTCACAAAGAAAAATACAGAAATGTAAGCAATAACAAAATAGCTCTGACTAATTACATAGAAAAAACTGTATATAAACATTCAAGTGAAAACTCACACTGCAATGGACAATCAAGCAGAGTATAATGTACAATATACACATAAACTAAGGTATACATGCATTTGAGTGAACGGCAGAAGGCCAATCAGAAAATGCTAGACTGCAGTTTAGCGAATTCACATAATTGCGAACACAATGTAACTGAAACGCAAAATATCCCCCATTTATTGACCCATGGTAGCACTTGTTTAGGTGGTAGAGCAGTCGGAATTGTCAAATTTGATGTTTTGTTCAACATTCCAACCATTCGGCAGGGGGAGATTCAACATTTCCGGTCGATGTTACGCCGGATCGAGGAAAGGTCTTTCGCTCAAATGCATGTATTCCATAAACTAAAGTAGGTCATTCTTCAGTGTATCTTGACAGAGGAGAAGAGACTGGACAGGACAAAGGTTAAATGATATGTCTTGTGTTCAAGCAGGAGCATTTAGCTTGGATGAAGAAGTGCTTTTTGCATTCTGAATTTGGAATAACTGTTGATTTCCTCAATGTCAATGGGGAGAGCTTGCCAAACAGTAGATGCCTGACAATAGAAAGACTGTGCAGTGCTGTGGTGTGTGATACTAGGGGTAATGAGGGTTGGTGTGACTTGTGAGTAGTGTATCACATTGTATAAGGAAGTTTTTCGTGAAGTATAACTGTAAGGTAGCAAATGTGTGGAGCTGGAATAGTTTATAGAGTTGGGATCCTAAAAGTAGATTAGATCTTTATTTTATGGGTAGCCATTTGGCATTTTCTAAGGTGATACAGTGGTGATGACAGAGAAGTGAGTTTGTAATGAATCTGCAGATGCTGGAGAGACAGTCTGGAGTATGGCAATGTGTTCTTGGAAGCAGAAGCAAAAATTGGGAGTCCATATTCAAGATGAGAAAGGAGAACTCATTTGCCTATGGCTGGATGGGATAGAAAAGGGAGATCTTTTGGCCCAGAAGAGGAGGGAGTTTATGTTGCCTCTCGCTTTGGATGTGTCGAAAAGGACATTTAATGACTGATCAAGCCATAGTCTTAGATATTTGAAGGTAGAGGTTGTCTCTATGAAATGGTTGTAAAAGTCAAAGATAGTTGACTAGTTATATGCTTAGTGAATTTTCTGTGGAGTTCCAAAAAGCATAGTTTTGGTCTTATCTTCAAAATGTCAAATTTCCAAAACATCGAATTTCATATGGTTAAGACCATATGATCGAAGTTTCGAAATCTCAACATTCTGAACGGAGATCTGCATATAGTGCGGAATAGGAGATTTCCATTTTCCTCACTGTAGTGTGATCTCAGAGTTGGTATATTTAAGTAGAGGGGGTGTGAGGGTGCAGGGGGGCTTGCCCTCCTGCAAAAATGTTGAGAAACTGGGTTTTATATTTTTTTTTGGATTATATATATATTTATTTATTTATAAAAACACAGACATACAATAGCAACGAATCTTGCAGGGAAACTCTAAACTGTGGCCAGGTTATGATTAGACAAATGGTCTGTTAGTTAATAAGACAGCATTCTACGATACATATGACCATTCTACATTGTTTATGTCTGTGCAATAAAAAAAAACAATGTTTTAAAGCAAATAAATAGCTGCATACTATAAAACACCATACCTCTTCCTGATTCATAGAACATATGCGAGCATGCAAGTCTTATAATGCCAAGATGCCAAAGTATGCACTAATTTTCAAGACTGAAAGAGTAAAAGGTGCATGAATGAGACAGACAGTCCCTAACACTGTTCTGAAACACAGAGATAATCAGCACATATGTGCAACAGTGCAATACCAAGATACACATTACAATATAATTGTAAATATGACTTGAATCACAGAGTACACGTTCTCAGACTTTTGTCATCATGAGCCTCCCTTAAATAACAGAAAAGTCCTTAAGCCTTTCGTATAGCTCAAAAAGTACTCTGGGTCTCACCACACAAATAAAGCATATGTTTCAGTGTATAGAAGCAGACTGATAAAGTCCTTAAGTTTGGGACGAAAACTTAGGTTAACATTTCATCTTGTGTACCATTTTTTTTCCATTAAAGTTTGATTTGGTTTGCTGTTCTCCGGTTGTTTTCTTGGTATAGAAGCAGACCCCTGCAGACACAGATGCAGACTCTGACACACAGACAGACAGACACACACACAAGCAGTTTACATATCTGAGATTTGGCTTACTGTGGTATTCTTTTACTACCGATTTGCATACCTTCTCTGTATAAATTTTGTTTCATTCTATTTAATTCGTTAGTAAACACAGAAATAGCAACATGAAGTCTGACAGTATGTATCAGTTGTGCTTAATGATATTATTCTTGATATACTCTGGGTGCCTATAATTATATCCCAAACAGGAATTACTAGACACTATCTTTCAATGAATGCTTCTAGTGATACTGAACGTGTCAAGTAATAGTTACAACCAAAAACACTGATACCAAGTCAGTTGAGAATAAACCTCAAATTCAAACCTTTGAAATTGTTCAAATAACAGAATTAGGATAAAACAGATTAATTTCTCCAAAATTGTTGTGAACAACTGTGCTGGAGCTGAGAGAGAGAGAATGTGAAACTTGGAGACTGAGAAATTTGGTGTCTCCAAAAAAAAAAAATCTCCCTTTTCCACATTCCAAAATGGGAATCTGAAATTTCAGAGGATGTTGATGTTGGGACCACAGAGACTTCAGGGACAATTATATTTTTCTCACATATAATCTTGCAAGAGGTATCATGAGAGTCATAGATGCCGAGAGAGTAGCCTTAGTGGAAAAAAAACTCAGGGATATATCTAGATATAGATTTACTTTTTCCTGAGGAAGGAAAGCTCATTGATCTGACAAGTCCAGGAGACAACCCAGGAAAACTATCCCACTAGAGCAGTCAATGATGACTTTTGTAAGCCCTCCTGGAACCCTAATCTGTGTAGGTGTTCCCTAACGCAGGTGAGAGATTCTTGACATTTTGTAAAGACTCTGCAAAGACAAGCAAGTAATCTAAATAAGGAAAAATGTGAATGCCCTGTAGTCTGCAATAGGCTATAACAGAAGCTAGACACTTTGCAAATACACTTGAAGCACTGGATAGAACAAGGGATAATGCTGAGAACTAAATGTGATCCAGACACAGAAAATCTTAAGAAATTTTAAAACCTGGATCTATAGGAATGTGACAATATGCACATTTTAAATGTAAGGTTACTAGAAAATTGGGAATAAGCAGTGATAAGTTGTAAAGTGACAACATTTTAAAATCGGGCACTATCACAAACAGGTTCAGAATGGAAAGGTAAAAAACTAGGCTCCAACAATCTTCATTCTTTGGCACCAGAAACATCCTTGAATAAAACTCTTCTCTTTATTGAAGAGGAGTGACAGCTTCTATCACTCCCTGGAACAGCATATGCTAAATGACAAGAAGGAAAAGAAGAATTTAGTCTGGCTAGTGAGGGAGAATCCCTTGAAAAGGAGGGAGACGCTCCTAATGCTATCTGTAACTTACAGATTACTCTCCAGTTTCATCTGTCTGAAGCTTTCTGTTGTTAAAGACAGGAATTGTGGTTCAGACTTTCTGGAAGGATTAAGGGACTGCCAGGGAGGGAGGGAGGGGGAAGGAAGGTCTTACAAACATTCAGACTTATTAGAGTGTCCTTTTTTCTTGGGAGGGGGGGTCCAGCCTCCTTTTTGGAATCTTCCTGCCATTGTTTTTAAACATTTGCTTAACAACAGCATTCTGGGTCTGTTTATTTTATTTTTTAAAGAATGCTCTAGTGGAAGCATTAAATCTACTGGTAAACTTGGAGAAACAGGCTGACAAATCTGAGATATCCTTTGAATCAGCTTACCTCTTTCATCTTAAAAGGTTCAAAAATCAAGTTATTATCCTAGGGAGAATTCATTTTTTTTGTACATCATATTGGAGATTTTGAGAATGCTACCAATCAAACCTCCTCATAACAGTTTAAATGGCACAAACTCTGGAAGTGGGCAGCAGTAAATTCATATGCACATTTCAAGCAATGGTTAGCTACTTGAGACACTGTAGCAACCAATTTACATAAAGCAGATTTCTCCTCATTGCAGGAAACAGAAGCCAAAATATTTCCCATATTCTCAAAACAGGTAAGTATAAATTTTAACACATGAACTTAACAGATGAGAATCACAAAAACAAGTGTTACAGAAGAACACACTTTTTTCCTATATCTATCAAGAGCCTTCCTATCTTTGTTATAAGGAGAGAGATTAGTATTAACCAAATGTTAAACAGCAGCTGGGTTCAGTAAAACAACATCTGCAGGGTCAGATCTCAGATGAATATATGAAAATGATGGAGGAATTATGCAATCTATCTGCTTTCTTGAAGGCAGCAGGCGGACTGTCAGGCAAGTTACAGGCTGTGACAAAGACATCCTCTAAGGACAGAAGGAAATAGAGTGGCTCTGGATATTCCAGTCATAATAAATCATAATACTTTAAACACTAAAAAAAAAAAAATCTAAATTTTCCCACTTAAAAAAATGACTCATTCTAGAAATAGTTTCAAGGAAAAAGAAGCTATACTTTCTTCAGAATGTGAATCAAAAACTTGTGCTGACAAAACATAATCTGTCCCTTTAAAAATCAGTTTGAACTTCAAAATCTCGAATCTCTTTAAAAAAATGAATATCCTTTTCTTTTACTAGAAATAGACATACTGGTACAGTCAACAGACTGAACTAAACCCTGAGCAAAGTCAAAGAAGTCACTCATGTCCAGTTTTCAAAGGAATTTCTGAAAAAAACAGACCCACTTTTACCAGGAAAAGTACTGCTGGCGATGTGCACATCTTTCTGACTAGGCAAAGTGGCTTCTCCTCCCCTTCTCCCAGGACCAACAAGACTGGCTCTCCCTTGCCTACCGAGGGTACTCCAACAGCCACAGATGACATGCCTAACCCCCAGTCCATGTTGACAGTACAGACTACCAAAGGGAGCCAGAGAGAAGGATGAATTGTCTGAAGTTTTGGTCACAGAAGAGTCACCCACCTGCATCTGAGGCAATTTAGCAGCCTATTGTGGTAGCAAAGGCTGTTTAGTCATTTTTTTTTTGTGGCTGGAAAAAGGAAGAACTGAGGAGCCAGTAGGTTGATACATGGTTAAGACTAAAAAGATGCCCGATTCCCAGGGAAGCCTGACAGCAGTAGTTGGTAAAACAGGTAAGCTGTAAAAAATGTAAATTTTCCCCTCATTAAAATACAGAAAAAGCAGTATGAACACTTACCCCAGCCCTCAAAATTAGAATGGCACAACGTTTAATACAGAAAAGGTAGTTGAAATTAACTTTAACAATTTTTATCAGAGAAGTAAAAAACAAATGATGCAGTCATGTGACATTCACTGCAATACTTTTTCCTACATTAATTACATTTTAGAGAAAAAGTAAGACACCTGAAAAAAAAGTAAGGTGGAATTTTTTTCTCCCAAAGGGAACTTGATCTGCCCAGTATTAGAACAGTATTAGCTGACCATCAATCCTCTAAACTGCTCTTTGGTGGCAAGAAAGCTCTGAAGGGTTTGGCTTCTAAACTTGACTAACAGTTTGGGTGCACTAAAGGTGTCCTAAACATTTTGGAAGCAGTTTGTTTAAGCCTTAGTAGGCTATAACCCATAAAGCTAAGACGACTGCAGCAGTGATCAAATGATGAGCATGCCAGGCTTCCTGTGTCATTCATGGAAATCTGTGAGCTAAGCTGTGAAAGCAGCCTCAGCACTTTCCATATTTAACATGAAGAATCTTTTAATGTTTATGTAAAAATCAGGATATAATTGGGCAATGTCAGACATCAAAATTAGTCAGTTAGAAAGTGGTTATGATTAACTAAAAGAGAAAGGGTTAAAAAATGTGTTTTAACAACCTAAGCCATAATTGCTACTAAATAGTCTTTTGCTATACATTTTTTTCAGTTTGCTGTGATTAGTGATTTCCATATCTCACGACTTTATTCCTTAGAGATCCTCTACCTAGCACTATTCAGAGTAGGTCCTTATCGCTATTAAAAATAGCTTCATAAAGATTGCTACCTGCATGTGAACATGTTTAGCATTTTAAACATGAAGAAACACTCCATTACAGTACTGCAAATGCACATGAACATGAATTGAAAACCACAGGAACACAATGATGCCCATTTTAAATGTCATTAATACAGTTGCTTCTGTGAAGCAATGTCATAGGAGAAAACAGAACTCCAAATCTGCCAAGAAAAAAGTATGTATGTATATATACATATATATATATATATATATATACACACATATATATATATATATATATATATATATATATATATATATATATATATATATATATATATATATACACATATATATGTATATATATATATATATATATATACTGAGAAGTTTTAATGGTTTGGGTCATGTACTTTCTTTTCTTTTTCCTTTGGGGGATTAATTTTTATCCCCTTTTCCAGGAAATGTGGTCTGTCACACACAGTTTGACATGATCCAACAACCTCTGCCTCCCAGGATAGTAGAATTATAGGTGTACACCACACACCTGGCAAATAAACTATATTATTTAAATGACTAGTGCCATTAGCTCAAAATACTGGAGATTCTTTGTAAGCTGTCAATGACATGGTTGTCCTACCCCCTTGGAAAGGGATTTCATTTTTTTTTTAATTTCTCCAAATCTTTTGGGTTTCTGATACCATGACGAGAATGGACCCCATCCCTATGTCAAAGTACGATTAAAGTTCATGAAATTAGTGTTGTTTCACTATTTGATGTCAGCCAAAAGTGCTCTTCACAGCACCCATGGTGTGCCCATGCCCAGTAATGACTCTTTCTGCATTTTTTACTGAGTTACATGTATTGGTAGCATATCTGAATATGATTGTAGACTCTTTTTTTATAAGACCCGTTGCTCCTGCTCTTATTGCAACTATCTAGATATCTTTCTTCCACATTGCTCTTGTTTCTGCTTGCAAATCTTGATATTTTATGACTGTGTATCTCTGTGTGCGCAGGGCACTGTAGTCAATGGGTATGGTGATTTCAGTGATCAATGTTAATTTTGTCTTCTTTTCTTGGAAAACTACATCAGGTTTTCTAGCATCTATCTTTTGAACTGTTGGTAATCGATCATCCCATGTGATGTAGACCATCATTTTCTATGATGCTTTTGTGGCTCATGTTTCCAGTGTTTTTCAGCCACTTCAGTACCATAATGTTTGTGCATTCCGTAGTGCAGCAGTCTCGCCACATTATTATGCCTTTCAGTATACAGTCCTAATGCCATTAGTATGTTTAAACCAGGAATGAGGTGTGCAACAGTTTCCAATTCTGTTTTGTAAAACATACATTTGTTTGTTTCTCCCACATGTTCAATGGACTTTGTAAACCATCATGTACATAGCCCACTGTCTTGGGCCTCCAATATTAACTTTTCATCTCTTTGTTTAAAGTCACCTCTCCTTAACCATTCCTGCTTTCGTTCTTGATCAACATGAGGTTCTTCCAGAGGTTTTCTGTACTTGCAACTACAGTTATGCTTTTT